>NC_041373.1:20617114-20644614 GCF_900634415.1 Cottoperca gobio | reverse complement strand
GCAATGACTACAAAGAGACACAACACACCTACAAAGAGACACGCAATGACTACAAAGAGAAACAACACGACTACAAAGAGACACAACACGACTACAAAGAGACACAACACGACTACAAAGAGACACAACACGACTACAAAGAGACACAACACGACTACAAACACGACTACAAAGAGACACAACACGACTACAAAGACACACAACACGACTACAAAGACACACAACACGACTACAAAGAGGGGGATGGTATATATTTCCTTTTTTCCGCCTTACATTATCTGAATTCCTAATATTGTGCGGGCGTCCAGTTGACGAGACATCAACACTTTCCTCTCTTTCTCTGTGACTCAGAGAGCCAGATACAGTATATCTCAAAAGTGAGTACACCCTTTAGATTTTTGCAAATATTCTGTTATATCCTTTCAGGGGATAACATTATCCTACTGAAACTTTGATATAACTTAAAGTAGTCAGTGTGCTGCTTGAATAACAGTATAGATTTATTGTCCTTTGAAAATTACTCAGTACACAGCTGTTAATGTCTAAACAGCTGGCAACAAAAGTGAGTACACCCCATAGTGAACATGTCCTAATTGTGCCCAAAGTGTCAATATTTTGTGTGACCACCATTGTTATCTAGCACTGCAAGTTGTGTGCTATATAATTCTGAACACACGACATGAGGAAGTGTTTGAGGGCAAAGGTTGCGTTCATGCACTTTGAATTTGTGAACTGGAGGAACGAGGTCTGACTGGGAAAACAAATAAACATAATTATTCACCTCCCAGCTCATTTCAAAGACATTAATGTAAAACTTCTATTAAGCCCATGTGACTAGCTCACTGGGTTGGGTTGACATTTGTATCCAAGAAACTGCAGTATAATCTGCAACATTATTCATGTAAATGGCTGTTTCTGAATGTTTTATAGCTCATAATCAAACTGCTATTAGTGTCAATATCACACATTTAAAAATGTCTGGGCTCCAACACCTGACTTTGACAGCGATCTAAATGTGAGTCCTGAGAGCAGAGCGGCTCCGGTGTTGCTGACGTGTCCCAACCTCCGTGTTATCGACTGATCAATAAGGATCCATGATAAGCTCACACTGACGCTGCAGCAGCCTCACTACTCACTTTTACTTACTGAAAGTTTACAGTCAGAGAAACCTTCATGTTTCCTGTCTGCAGGAAACCCCCCCCCCCCCCCCCCCCCCCCAAAAAAAAAAGGTTTGCTGTTGAAGTGGCTAGAGACCAGATTATGAGACTCAAAACGACTACAAGCGATATGACTCGCAAGTCCTTGTTTTCCTACAGTAGCAGGTACGGGGTGGGTGGGGGGGGGGGCTCGCGGACGAGTTTGGTACGCAGGGAACTCACTATTGACGCGTCCATTTATATTTTCTCTTCATAATGCGTCATTGTGAACAATGAACCCGTGTTGAAATAAGCAAAGTGAGCGCTAGCTCATGTTAGCAGTTAGCAGCCGGTCGAGCGATGTTGCTAATTAATTGAGTTACATTATGATGCGTTCAGGCTCTATCAGTAAAAATGTGTATTGGGCGAAGATAAATTATAACGTTATCATGATGTGTTCAAATGTAATCTCGTAAAATGTCGTAACACAAAACAACAACAAACAATTTGTAAGTTTTTTTTCACACTGTTTTCGTCATGCATACTTTCACGTGGCGTATAAGCGTCATTTTTCTAGAACGCGTCAAGTTTTCTGAACTTCCGCACCGTGAATAAAGAATCAAGCAAGCAGGTTGTTGTGAACGGACATGACGTACGCTATAGCAGTGTAGCCGAGGGTTATTGTGAGCTTTATAAAACAACAATACGGAGACGACAAACTTTATTACTCCTTCATTCCCACCTTTCACAATAAAAGCTCGAGACGTATACACTGAGAGGTACTGCATGCAACCTACTCAATACGTATGTACCACATACTCATTACGTACGAATCACATACTCGATACCGATTTACTACATACTGCCTACTAAGCAGACAATCTAGCCCATGTGTTATACGCACATCCGGGTGTGCACACACTATGAACGCAATATGACGTCATACTGAGTAGTATGTTCATGTGTGATTTTACAGCCTGTAACTGTTCACCGGAGGGAACTCGAATACACTTTGCTAAAAGGAAAGTTATATTGAATTCAATATAAGTGGCTGAATCTAGTCAAATCTGTTACTGAATAAGTGCAATTTCACATCGCTGCCAGTATGCATAAATGCAAAATGTTAGTTTATTCGTCACGTGTGTAAAGACCTTACATAGAAACTGAAACTGGAGGCCTTTGTGGAGTCTTAATGCTACAGGGGAAGTTGTGAGAGCAGCAGCGTCTGCTATGGGAAACACTTTATTAGTTTATCTTCCTCTTTAAAGTCAGTATGTGATGAGACATTTAACATTTGACTGACTCTTTGTTTAGAGATGAGGAGTCACACTTCTTCATATCAGTAAAACTCTTGGATAATAAATGTAACCGTAATCTAGATTTTTAATCTCATAAACCCTGCAGGATGTGCAGATGATCATTTCAAAGAAACTGCAGCCTCGATGTTTTTCCATCTCACTGAAATCACAAGTTCTTCTGGGTATCACGCTTCACTTTGTTCTCCGTACGAACATCAGCAGGTTGAAAGTTAGGCGTCCAGAGAAGCTTGTGATGTCGTGTACGGTGGCCTTGGGCGGACAAATGACTGAGCTGTTTTTATTTTGACTTTTTAACGTCAGCACCTTGTGCTCAGACTGCAGGGCTGGATTATTATTATTATTATTATTATATCTCATGAGGAAGAAGAACAGTTTCTCTGCTGAACAGGTTTATTATTGTGCAGCACTGTTTGTGTGCAGAGTTGTGTATCTCAATGTGTGTGTTCTGATCAGATATATATGTGTAAAAAATCTCATTAATTTCAGAAAAGGTTTAGTAAGAAGTGAATACTCATCAAGTCCTGCCACTACCTTAGCTAAAGTAAGGATGGGTACGATTGGAGACGCCAGCAAGAGTTAGCACGTGCTCCTGATGTCGCTACATCTAGTGGGAAAGTTGCGAAGTTGGAAACACTGTCGGCACGTCTCTTCAGGCCTCGCTGCAGACACTCCTCCAAAATATCATTCTGAATGTAAACGACAATCATTTATTATTATTATACAATATTATTGCTGCTGTTAGCACTCACAGCTGTCAGGCAGCTTGTGGAAGACTCACAATGAGTGCACGGGTAGACAGACAGGCAGGTCGACAGACAGACAGGCAGGTCGACAGACAGACAGGCAGGTCGACAGACGAACAGGCAGGTCGACAGACGGACAGGCAGGTCGACAGACGGACAGGCAGGTCGACAGACGGGCAGGCAGGTCGACAGACGGGCAGGCAGGTCGACAGACGGACAGGCAGGTCGACAGACGGACAGGCAGGTCGACAGACGGGCAGGCAGGTCGACAGACGGGCAGGCAGGTCGACAGACGGACAGGCAGGTCGACAGACGGACAGGCAGGTCGACAGACGGGCAGGCAGGTCGACAGGCGGGCCGACAGACGGGCAGGCAGGTCGACAGACGGACAGGCAGGTCGACAGACGGACAGGCAGGTCGACAGACGGACAGGCAGGTCGACAGACGGACAGGCAGGTCGACAGACAGACAGGCAGGTCGACAGACAGGCAGGCAGGTCGACAGACAGACAGGCAGGTCGACAGACGGACAGGCAGGTCGACAGACGGACAGGCAGGTCGACAGACAGGCAGGCAGGTCGACAGACAGACAGGCAGGTCGACAGACAGACAGGCAGGTCGACAGAATTAAGAGATATTTTTGCATTAATTGTTTCTACAGGTTCCTCTCATATCAGACAACTGTTGGTAGTATTTGATTGTTTTGCTCAGAATATTTTAGTGCATTTAATTGAATAAAGTTTGTTGGTTTTGACAAATCGGTTAATCAGGAAATAATTGGAAGATTAATCAATAATGAAAATCCTCTAGTTATACAGTATACTGTAGAGCAAATAGTGTGTGTGTGTGTGTGTGTGTTTCCAGTGGATTTACCCACAGACAGGATGTGATGGGTGTGTCTTGCGAAACATAATTTGTATGATTACTATCTGTCTGTTTCTGAGGAGCAGCTGATTGTTTTTGTTAGGGGTGTGTGCGTGTGCATGTGTCTTACCTCTGCACACACTCATGCCTGGACTCAGCCTGCAGTGTTGAGCTGCCACGTGTGATTTTTCCACTGAGTCAGCTCTGTTAATTATTTTCTATAGAGGCTTTGTATGCGTGTTATAAATCTCTCAACACAAATGTTCTTCCTGGAAGTCTGCGGGGGACGTTTCTCAACATTAATCATGAAGCTAGCTGCAAACACTTCACCCTGAAAGTGATCATCTGGCCACCACAACATCTCTTACCTTACCTTGTGTGCTGATGTTTCTTATATCAGTGTCTGTTGTCTCTTTCTTCTCCAGCTGCTCGTGCTCCATGGTGAAGTGGGCGCGGTCTGATGTCCGCCCCGCCTCTCGTCGACCCTCCCACCATGCCCACCATGGTCTCTCGGCTGCCCAAGTTTGGGTCGAGGCCTAAATCTGCCACACTCTCCAACGGCGATCAGACGGGTCCCACGGCGAGCACCGGTACCCCGCCTCACCAACGGGTTCTACCACCACCCAGGCCCGGTGGGGGTCAATGGCAGCTCGACTGTACCGTCGACTTCTGTGAAGCAGAATGGATTCATCCGAGTGCCGACTTCGTTCTCCATGAAATGGAAGAAAGAAAATGAGTCGCTGGAGGATGGACCAGCTGGGAGTTGCTCCGGTAACAACAACTATCAGTATTCTCCCCAACGAAAACCGGGATCACCGGTGGTGTCGCAGTGTGGCGACGCCAAGAAGACGACCACGTCCTCAGCCGGAAAGGCGCGTAGTTATGGTTTTCCCGTGACATCGTCATCATCACCATCACCCCAGTCCAGCCCCAGATTACTTCCTGTCTCCAAAAGTAGATCCAAACCGAGCCAAACTGCATTTAACGGCATGAAGCCGACCATCAACTGGCTCCCTGGATCCAAGCCACGGAGCGGTTCTCTGAGACAGCCTCAGAGCTTTGTTCGCTCCGGCGGTACGAGGCCCGGTTCTGGTCCCGGCTCTCGCTCTGGTTCCCCCCTCCAGAAGAAACCGCCCGCCAGTCGCTCCCACTCCAGCGACAGCCTCGGCTCTGCTCCGTCCGTACAGCTCACTGAGAGCGATCGTTTCCGGTCTCGTAGCCTCACGCAGGTTCGACGGCAGCCCTCCCCCACCCTCACCCCTTCATCCTCGATCTCTCGCAACCCCACCGCCACCCGCTCCTACTCCACCAACAGGGCTGCCGGGCGAGGAACGTCTGCCGCTCTGGCTCCACCCAGAGTCGGCTTGGAGAAACCCCTCCAGACTCCTGGAGGATCAGGTCCAGGGAGGTCCGGGTTCAGCATCCTGCCCCCCTCCGCCTTAAAGAAGCCCCTCCTCTCCAGCCTTGGCTCCACCTCCAAGCCCAGCGGCATCAGCTATAAACTGTCGCGTCCGTCACTCATCAAGCAGTCCCGCCCCCTCCGAGTGACCACAGCCAATGGAGGTGAACAGGAAGTGAACAAAGGACTGACAGCACGGAGAAACTCCGTAGAGACGCCGTCGACTACAGAAAACAGTCCAGGTATGAGATTCATCAAAGTCACGATTTCAGTTCATAACAAATACTAAACTTTCTCATTGTTAAATCAAATCAAATGTATTTGTATAGCATCTTGAACTTCAGAAAATGTCAATGTATCTCATATATTTCATTATATTTCTCAAATAATCACATTTAATCTGTTTCCTTCTACTTTTCTTATGATATTTCAAATTTTTCCTTCAACCCAATCCTCACTTTCAGAAAGTTCCCCAGAGGCTCCAGTGAGGGAGGGGCTGCCGGCAGAGCCAGTGTCCCTGAGAGAGGTGTCGATTATGGGGGAGACACTGGAGGACATGTCCCTGTCCTCCAACTCGTCTCTGGATAGAAATGACACCAGTCAGGAGTATATGGACGACTTTGACGACCTCGGTAAGAAAAGACAGAAAAGCTTTTTAACATATGTACGGCGGTTCGTTGCTTTTACAGGATTATCTGACATTTAATGTTTTCTGAGATTATAATTTCTTAAATTTGAGACAAAACTCAGAATTTACAAGATTGTTGACCAGAACAACAATCTGATATTCTCTGGGATTAAAATGGTGAATTTACGTGAATAACTTTGCGAGAAAAGTTTTACATTTATGAGTAAAAGAACTTTAAAATTGTAATTGTATTGTATTTTTCTGTACACGACATGGCGACACTTTGCAAGGTTGGATCAACCTCATCGCACACAGAAGCCTTCCCCCCCCCCCCCCCCCCCCAGCTACGTAATTATTATTTTTTTTAGCTACAATGGCCGTAACACGACATCGTAACCAACAACATCTTGACTTGTGTCTGTAGGAAACGGAGGGGTGGGCATTCTGCTTCTCTCCTCTAAAAATGACGAAGACGACTCGGGGCTCGACAAATCGTTCGCCAGGTTTGATGACGACAAGATGGCCGTCAACGGTCTCGCCAAGGCGGCGGGACTCTGCTTCCTGGACGACGGCGTGGACTGGACCGGCATGAGACTTGGGGGTGAGTTTATTTTAGGACGAACGTGCAGGTCAGGAAACAGGTCAGTCTTGAAACATTCGGTGACCTAATTATAATCTCTCCAGGTGAGCGAGGGGAAAATCAGCTGAACCAACTCCCCCATCGGAGAAGGTCCAGTCAGCCGGAGTATCACGAGCAGGTACCGTCACAAAAGATCAAGAAACACTTCGATAACTTTTTTAACAAGAACTAGAACTAACGGCTAATGATGCATTCAGGTGCTCCTCCATTTCCCAAGTCGCAAAGTCCGACTTCACTGTGTTCATGAGCTTTAAATCGTAACGTGGAAACAACATGGCCGCTACAAAGACGATATTATTGTGTTTTATTGCTCGGAGCCATCAACCCAACATTTCGTCAGCCATGTTTTTGCGAAATATCGATCAACTCTGCGTATCGTGTATCAACATTTTCGCCGACTTTCTGAGTAATTTCTTCAATTATTCCGACACCACCTGAACGCAGCACGAATGGCCTTTACATACATGTTACATGCTACATGCTACACGCTAAATGCTACACGCTACATGCTACAAACAACGCTTCCACTAAGTTTCATTATATTCGGGCCGGTAGTTTTTCCTTTATCCTGCTGACAGACAAACTTAACCTCCTTGGCGTTAATGAAATAAAATAATATATACTTGTGTTTAAATTTAAAGGTGTAAAACAGTTTAAATATATAAAAGGTAGCAGCTAAATATGGCTTGCTAGTTTGGTATGACTTAAAATGTTGTGTAATACAACAAATATTTAAAATATGAGTTGACTCACAGTTTACAGTCGACCCGCCCACAGACAGACGGATGTTTCTCACCCTGCGAACGCTTTCTAACTATCCGACTCACTTTAAACGATCCGGCAGCTTTGAGTCATTAAAACATGACTAGCTTTGAGAAATACTCGTGTTGTCTTTTTATAAAGAAACTATATCTTTTATTATGTTGTCGTAATACTTAATACTAATGCAATACAGTTGAGCGGTTACTTTTTAATTTGCCAGAATGTGTCATGATGCAGGTTCAGCCTGGTCGGAGGCCGTACACTGGACCAACAGGAAATCCAATAATTAAATAAATACAAGTAAATAGTTTGGAGCGATTTACTTATATTTATTTCATTATTAGATTTCCTGTTTCCTGTTTAAAGTGACGCTTCGAGCTCCTCCGCTTTTCATCAGACAAAAACTGTATTTATTTATTTCATCATTACTCGTTTTGTAAATCATGTTCCAGCATCGAACCCGCGACATTGTGATGATATTACTCTCTATATTATTATTAGTGCTCCAATGTGAAATATTCTCTCCTCTACGATACTACAAAATAAAAGCATCCCTGTCCTCTCCGCAGGGCGGCTCGTCCCTGGACCTGTCCACCCTCGGACAGCTGTGGGTCTGGGGAACCTACATGTGGGACGAGGAGGGCCTGGAGCCGCTGGGGGGGGGCGACACCACCGCCACCATCCACAGCAACACCACCCACCACATCGGGAGCTTCGACTCCGACCTCAACAGCATTCGTTAAAGTGTGCGTGTGTGTGTCCTCTGTGTGTCTCTGTGTGTCTGTGTGTGTCTCTGTGTGTCTCTGTGTGTCTGTGTGTCTTGTGTGTCTCTGTGTGTCTCTGTGTGTCTGTGTGTCTCTGTGTGTGTCTCTGTGTGTCTCTGTGTGTGTCTCTTGTGTGTCTCTGTGTCTCTGTGTGTGGTCTCTGTGTGTCTCTGTTGTTGTGTCTCTGTGTGTCTCTGTTGTGTCTCTGTTGTGTCTCTGTGTGTCTCTGTGTCTCTGTGTGTGTCTCTGTGTGTCTCTGTGTGTGTCTCTGTGTGTGTCTCTGTGTGTCTCTGTGTGTGTCTCTCTGTGTGTCTCTGTGTGTCTCTGTGTGTGTCTCTGTGTGTGTCTCTGTGTGTGTCTGAGTGTGTCTGTGTGTGTCTGAGTGTGTGTCTCTGTGTGTCTGAGTGTGTCTGTGTGTGTCTGAGTGAACGTGTGATATCGGGTCATCCCTGGATGAGAATCTTTAGAAAGGCTTCACTAACTTCATGTGTTGATTATTTGTTAGTTTGATCAGCTGATTGTGTTCGAGGGCGTGTCTGTTTTGTGCTGCTGAACTTGAGTTTAATAATATTAATAATATATATAATATAATAATCTTCCTGCAGTCGGATCCTTCAGTGTTCAGGGTTAGGATAAACGTGCGTCGCTGCTTAAAGTTAAATGTCAGAAACGTTAAGTTGGCAGTGTTGCACATTTTGTAAACTCGTGTGAACTGGAGGGTAAAACTCCTGCTGCTTCACATGCGTCTGAGTTCACATTAATACACATTGTAGTGAAGTGTCACTTCTTTAAAACTACACAATGAAGGTTAAAATGATGCAGTTTAATTAAAAGAGCCAAATAAAAGATGGATACACATACAAACACATTTAATACAAATAATATTTAAAATAAAAAGAAATACATTTAAATGTTTAAAATAAATATATTAAAAGTAAATAAATACATTTAAAATTAATAAATACATAAAAGTATTAAACAAATAGGGTTATAAACAAATAAAACATTTCTAAATAGATATATTTAAAATAAATAATAATATTAAAATACAAATTATAATACTAATATTAATAATATTAACATACTACTACTACTACTACTACTACTAATAATACTAATAATGATGATAATAATACTAATACTACTACTAATAATAATAATAATGATGATAATAATACTAATACTACTAATAATAATACTAATACTAATAATAATGATGATGATGATAATAATATTAATACTACTACTAATAATAATAATAATAATAATAATAATATAATAATAATAATAATAATAATAATACTCATGATAATGATGATGAAGATAATAATATAATAATAATAATAATAATAATAATAATACGGCCTTGGGTCTCATCGTCAGGACTGAAGTTTGTCTCCCTCGTGTGTCGGCTCCCTGAACTTCATGTTTCTTATAATAGTTTAGGAAGTAGTTTCACATTCTTCCCAACGTCCTTCAAGAAAACAAAAACACAAAATACGTTTGTTTTTATCGTTAAATTCATATTTTTTAATATAATTTCTGAAATTCAGTATCTAAGAAATCACGTTTTAAAGATTTCAATATTTTAATTTAGGGTTACAAGAGACGGCGTCTGGCTCACCTTGTAATCAAATATAATAATAAATATATTTGATTTAAAATCATTCAGATCAGTACACAAACAAGAATAACAAAAGGTAAAACACTTCAGATAAAAACATTATGTAACGTACATGAAGTGTCTTCATAGTCACTTTAATAAGTTTAGATTTGCATTTATAACATTTTCCAACATCATTATTACATTTATCAAAACCAAACACTTAATAAAGTCTTCAAAGGTCTTTCTTCCATTTCTGTTCTGATAAATGTTCACTTTGTTGTGAGTGACAGGGTAATATGTGGGAATCACTTGTTGTTGTCGTCGAGCCTGCATTTCCCAGAATTCCTTTCAACATCCCTCGTAGAAAAAGTAAAAAACGTGTAATTGTCTGAACGTTGAATCTGCTTCTTTATTCTCCGACACAGCTGATGTGTGTGTGTGTGTGTGTGTGTGTGTGTGTGTGTGTGTGTGTGTTTCAGGACGTGTTGAACACCCTGGACTCGTGTGACCTGGAGGATGACGACCTGATGCTGGATGAAGACCTCCCAGAAGATGGCTCTCTGCACAGCGGTACGGGTCGATGTCATGATGTCATCTCGTGTCCTGATGGTCTTTCTCTGCCCTCATTCATCTCTTTGGTTTCATGCGGAGCAGAAGGAGACGGCATCGCCCACATGGCTCAGTGGAGGATGAGACAGCTGTGCTGGGGGACGCAGGACGTCCACAATGACAACGAGAGGTGAGGTGGGGGGGGGGGGGGGGGGGGGGGGTTCTGGGGTTCGTCCGGCTGATTGGGGCTCAAAGATGTAACAATGCTCAAACATATTCTAAACCTTCACATGTTCAATAAACTGTTGTTGGTTTCAACTGATTGCTGCAAGCGGCTTGTTACTGTGAGGGACGCTGAGCACGTCCTTTATATTGAGATGATGGTGCTACAGCGCCACCTACTGGCCAGATGGCACCGCGCTCAGTCGGACATCATGGTCACAGCATCACAAAGCCAGATGTAAAAGTGTAGTATGAGCGCTGCGCTGAGGGCCGCAACAGCACGACTCAACGGACCATCGAGGATCTGAAAGCGTCTCTTTTTCCTGGTCGGTCCAGAAATGTTCTGACGTTTGCTCAAAGATTTATGGTTCGAGCAAATAAAGAAGAAGATTTGGACACAATGGGTCTTAATGGTTTATATGGAGAGTTTAGTTTTGAGACTTTTGAGGATAAAAAAAATATTTTTTCTTGTTTGTTTATAAGATTTATTATAAGTTCTTCTTCTCTCCTGGCACATTTCTTATTTCTTCACGGGTTCCTGATGCTGAGAGTATTCAGGCCATTGTAGGCAAATATTCAGAGGAACACATTCAGGATTTACAAGATTTAGATAGTAACTTTACAAGAAAGATTACTATTACAAATAGTAATCTTGTAAAAATATTCTATGAATTTATTTGAGAAAATCTTGTAATAATATAATAATAATAATATAATATTTATATTATAATAATATAATATTTATAATATAATATTTATATTATAATAATATATTTATATTATAATAATATATTTATATTATAATATAATATTTAGAGGAGGAGAATAGAGAGTAGACATGAGAAGAGAAGGGGGAGAGAAGAAGAGAAGGGGGAGAGGAGAAGAAGAGGGAGAGGAGAAGAAGAGAAGCTTGGAGAGAAGAGAGAAGATTTAGAGGAAGAAGAAGAAGAGAAGAGGGAGAGAAGAAGAAGAGCAGAGGTAGAGAAGAAGAAAGCCTATTGAAGAAGAAGAATAAGAGCAGATTGTATATTATAATAGATAAATAGAGCTATTTAGGGAATGATGGGTATTTTAATATTTATATAATAATATGTATATTATAATAATATCATATTTATATAATAATAATAATAATATAATATTTATAATGCATTTTGTGTTTGTTATAATAATAATAATAATAATAATAATAATAATAATAATAATAATAATCATAACTAAATGTAATTGAGAGACCTGTAACTGCTGGACAGGTCATGAAGCAGAACTGCATCAGCAGTGTAATAAATGTGTTGATCCTGATGTATATTTATATATATATATATATATATATATATATATATATATATATATATATATATATATATATATATATATATATAGTGTTTAAAACATTTCCTCGTCCCCTCAGTGATTTACAGAGCTACAAGCTTTCAGAGGATCCGGGGAACAAGAGGACGGACGGAGACCTCGTCCTGGACTTCTGTCCTCCGAGGTGACGCTCATGTTTTTTGACTGTAAACTTGTAATATTATGATTATATATTTATTCATATTAATTTTAGATTTTCTTGACCTTGATTATTTTACTTTGCGTTTATTCAGTGAGAGTATTCAGGCCATTGTAGGTAAATATTCAGAGGAACACATTCTGGATTTACAAGATTTAAATAGTAACTTTACAAGAAAGAAAACTATTATTATTATAAATAATAACAATATAATATTTATATTATAATAATAACATAATATTTATATTAGTATTTAAACCAGCCACTGTCTGAATTGAATTGCGCCTAATTAGTGTTCCTTTATTAAGGATGTCCTCTGGATCCTTGATTTAAATAAAAAGTAAAATAATTAATTCTTCTTTTTGTCACGTATATTTGTGAGTTTATTTGTTATAAATTAACCACTTTAATATCGGACCCCCCCCCCCCCCCCCCCCCCCTCCCCTCCTCCGTATTTTATTAAATGTTTGACCTACAGTGACCTTTATAGTAGAAATGTGTGAACTTTTATGAACATATTTTTATTTGACACCAGTATTTTAAGAAAAGCTCAGACGTACAGTATTGATTTATTTATATATATTTTTATAAATATATATATATAAAAATATATATATATATTAATGACAGTATTTCATGCTCGCCCCTGAACGCAGCAGACAGAGGTCACCTGACTCATCACGTGTCCTCCTCAGGTGTCCTGCTGCTGCTTTGGGTGTTGATGTGGAGGAACTGGCTGAAGACTGTTCTGCAGTCAGATCCCAGCTGGAGTATCTGCAGAGGTTACTGCTGCAGGTGAGGGGGGGGGGGGGGGGCCAGAGGTCAACGTACCACAGAATTTACATTTAACTGTAAAAACAACATTCAAACATATCTTATAAAACGAACACAAGATGTTGTAAACATGTAAACGCTGTTTGTTGTCAGGAGGAGGACGAGGACACTCTGACCACCGACACGCTGAGTCCTGAGACCGAGTCCTTCCACAGCTCCGACACACAGGTCAGCATCAACCTTTATTTAAACAGCTGAGGGCGACAGAGGACGTGCTACCTCATATCCGTACAGAGACTGTCCATGGTACAAACTCTGACGTTGTTTAGTATCGCCCTGATTGAACCGAACTCCATTCAGAAAACGAGCGTTATTAAAGTTGTTGGCTTGTCGTCGTGCGGACAGACCTGACGAAGCAAGAATTCAGACTTTACACAAATCGGCATCTTGATGGCGTTATTTCTGCATCCTTTTTATTAATTAATTACAATTAAATAACTGCAAAATCTGTGTGTGTTGTGTGTGTGTGTGTGTGTGTGTGTGTGTATATATATATATATATATATCTGGATTATATATATATATACACTGTACACTGTGCTGCAACTCATTTTCATGGTGTTGGCAATCTTCTTATAGCCAAGGCCATCTTTGTGAAGCGCAATAATCCTTTTTTTCAGCCGCTCAGAGAGTTCCTTGCCATGAGGTGCCATGTTGTCCAGCATTCAGAGAGAATTGTGCCCAAAACACCAAATTTAACAGCCCTGCTTATCATTTACACCTGAATCCTTGTAACACTAACGAGTCACATGACACCAGGGCGGGAAAACAACATCATTGGGCACAATTAGGACATGTTCACTATGGGGTGTACTCACTTTTGTTGCCAGCTGTTTAGACATTAACAGCTGTGTACTGAGTAATTTTCAAAGGACAATAAATCTATACTGTTATTCAAGCAGCACACTGACTACTTTAAGTTATATCAAAGTTTCAGTAGGATAATGTTATCCCCTGAAAGGATATAACAGAATATTTGCAAAAATCTAAAGGGTGTACTCACTTTTGAGATATACTGTATGAGGAACTTGATCAAATCCAGATGTTTGAAGATGTTTTCACAGAAATATAAAATAAATATTAGAGGGAATTATGAGCTGCTTAACTTCCCGGACACAAGCTCTAAACAGCTGATAACACATTAAAACTACGATCATATATTTAGTTTTAAGATTTGTGAATTTCCCTGGTGTTGGAATCGACTGCTTTGTGACGACGTCCCTGAAAGCAGAAGCTCGGAGGGTTTCTCAATAACTGTCATTGCTTTGTGTTAATAATAGATTTCCAACAATAAACATAAACACATTTAATAAATCATATTTGTCCACTTCCATGTTGATAAGAGTATAAAATACTTTTACGATTAATTGTGATTTAATATTTGAATCGTTTTACAGCCTTACATTTGTTAGTGTTTTATTTACATTACATACTTTTCAAATAATTCCAAAAACCTTTTTTCACTTTGTCAGTGTGTGTTGTGTGTGTTGTGTGTGTTGTGTGTTGTGTGTATTGTGTTGTGTGTGTTGTGTTGTGTTATGTGGAGAATGTTGAGAATAATTTTTTATTGAATGCATTTTGGAAATAGGCTGTAACATAATAAAATGTGGAATAAGTTAAAAGGTATGAATACTTTCCGGACTGTATGTAGGTAATCCTACATTTCCCAGAATCCCTTTCCCCAGCTGTGACGTGTGTCTGTGTTCAGGTGCAGTCTCTCCTGCAGGAGGTGCAGCAGCTCAGAGAGGAGCTGAGGAGCCGGGACCGGACCATCGCACAGCTCAGCCTGAAGCTGGTGTGTGTCAGCTGTTACTGTCCTCATCACAACTACACACCATCACAACTACACACCATCACACCTACACACGATCACAACTACACACCATCACAACTACACACCATCACAACTACACACCATCACAACTACACACCATCACAACTACACACCATCACAACTACACACCATCACAACTACACACCATCACAACTACACACCATCACAACTACAACTACACACCATCACAACTACACACCATCACAACTACACACCATCACAACTACAACTACACACCATCACAACTACACACCATCACAACTACACACGATCACAACTACAACTACACACCATCACAACTACACACCATCACAACTACACACGATCACAACTACACACCATCACACCTACACACCATCACACCTACACACCATCACAACTACACACCATCACAACTACACACCATCACAACTACACACCATCACACCTACACACCATCACACCTACACACCATCACACCTACACACCATCACACCTACACACCATCACACCTACACACCATCACACCTACACACCATCACAACTACACACCATCACACCTACACACCATCACACCTACACACCATCACACCTACACACCATCACAACTACACACCATCACAACTACACACCATCACACCTACACATCATCACACCTACACATCATCACAACTACCAGCACAACTACACACCATCACAACTACACACGATCACAACTACACACGATCACACCTACCACCCATCACACCTACACACCATCACAACTACACACCATCACACCTACACACCATCACAACTACACACGATCACACCTACACACCATCACACCTACACTCAAAAATCACACCTACACACCATCACACTACACACCATCAACAACTACACACCAGTCACACCTACACATCATCAAACCTACACACCATCACACCTACACACCATCACAACTACACACCATCACACCTACACACCTCCACCTACACCCATCACCTACCACCATCACACCTACACACCATCACACCTACACACATCCACCTACACACCATCCACACTACACACCATCACACCTAACACCATCACACCTACACCCATCACACACAAACCATCCAACTACACACACCATCACAACCTACACACCATCACACTAAACACCAATCACAAATACAACATCACAACTACACACCTACACACCATCACACCTACACACCATCACACCTACACACCATCACAACTACACACCATCACAACTACACACCATGTGTGTGTTATTGTGTTATTACCACATGTGTGTTTATCAAAGAACAACGTTTTATAAATCTTTAAACTCCAGGAAAACATTCTCAGAACTTCTCAGAATGTTTAATTTAACAAGCGTCCATGTTTGTCTGTGAGCAGACTGTTCCCACGGCGACCAGCGGGTGTTGTTGCCAGGAGACGATGGGGAGGACGGATCGCCACACACAGACGAGCGCGACGGAGAGAGAGAGCGTCGCCTCGCAGACGCCCTGGAGAGAGCACGCTGTGAGAATGCACACACACAGATACACACAGACACACACACACACACAGATACACACAGACACACACACAGACACAGATACACACAGACACACACACACACACACACAGATACACACAGACAGACACACACACACAGACACACAGACACACATACACACACAGACACACAGACACACATACACACACAGACACACAGACACACACACAGACACACAGACACACACACACACACACACACACATACAGACACAGACACACACACACACACACACACATACAGACACACACACAATAATATTGATATTATTATTTTCTGATGTCGGCTTTCTTGCAGAAGTGCTTCAGGATTAAAAACTACTTTTAATTTCTTAAATTGTTTTTATGATTATTTTGTTTTTACAAATATCTCGGAGGTTTGTGATTCGTAAACTTTCATCTCAAAGAATGTCGAAGATGTTTCTGTTTGTAGCGTCTCCCTCCTTGTCTGCCTCTCTGTCTTTCCATCGTCTCGTTTCTTTCTCTTGACGTTATGAAACCTTTCTGTTTCCCCCCGTCCCCCCCCTCTTCTCAGGCTTTCCCTCCCCCCCCTTTCCTCTCCCCCCCCTGGCAGTATCAGCGCTCCAGGCCTTTCAGGGCGAGGCCGAAGCCCAGCATCCCCTCACACCTCGCTAGGAAAAGTGAGTCCATCTGTAGTTCCCCCTCACCCCCCCCCACCCTGCCACTCGTCATCATCCTCCTCTTCGTCATTAAGGCTCAAAACTTCATGCAACTTGTCCTCGTTGTCCTGCAACATCTGGCACATAGGACTAAATATTTAATGATGCAAATATTATTCTGGTTATTCCACCTGAGAAAGACTTTTACTTTATAAAACAAAATAACCTTTTTATTGCTTAAATTACAGACAGTAATATTATATTATTATTATAATATTAATATTATATTATTATCATAGTAATATTATATTATAATAATATTATATTATAATATTATCTGATTATCAAAGATGAACCCACTCAGTGCTTTTAAGTGCCAGATTGCATTCTGGGATCTAAAATACAAAAACAAATAAATGTATACATTCAAAATATTATATATATATTTAACTCGGTTCAATATATATATTTTTCTAAAGATAACTTGTTTTTGTTATCAAACATGAATTTTAATAAAACTTGTTTTTAACCTAAATTATTTTATTGAAATCACAAAAGGCAATAATAAAATGTTTCAATATTTACATTTTAAAGTGCAGTTTTCTATTAATCTATAATTAACTTCAAGAATAATTAAGTAAAGTCGTCTTTCGCAATGTGATATAATATATATATTTTGGGCAGCGCAAGAAATTAATTTAATAAATTCAGGTTTTTTCATTTATATCCAAACAAATATATTAAAAAAACAGAATATTAAAGCATTAAATTGGAACTGAAGTCTGTTATGAAACAATAATAATAATAATAATAATAATAATAATAATAATAATAATAATAATAATAATAATAAATAAATAAAACAAATACCTAAAACTAAAGCAGACATTAAAGAAAATTATAATAATAATAAATTAATATTTTCACCTTTTTAACGCGACGTAGACGCTGCTAGCAGTAAAAATAATAATAACTTTACTGTTTCACTCCAAATGAAATGTTTATTAATGTCCCTGAGGAATACATTTAATGTATGACAAATGTAAAAATCCCAAATCTAAAAGTTTGTGAAGGTTATTTTAACTTAATGAGGAAACTTGAGAGTTGAAACTGAGTTCAGGCGTGATGTTGTTTTTACCTCATTGATCCACTTTCATTTCTCTCACACTCCTCGATCCACAGCTCGTCCAAACATCCAGAAATAATCTGTTGCTGTCTTTTGTTTGCTCGTCTAACTGTCCTGTGTTTCTGCCTCTCCTCGCCGCCCCGCCAGGAGTGGAACACTTAGTGCTTTACTTCAGTGACACGGCGTGGTACGGAAACACTTTATTATCCTCCATCTCACTCCACCCTGTCCGCCCTCCCTGTCCGCCCTCCCTGTCCGCCCTCCCTGTCCCTCCCCCTGTCCCTCCCCCTTTCCAACAGTCCAGCTTCATTTGTTCATCATGTCGTCAAACCGTGTGTTGTGTGTGTGGTAGGTGTGTGTGTGTGTGTGTGTGTGTGTGTGTGGTCCTTTAAGTCGGCACGGGGAAGCAGTAAATTTGGAAGTCGAGGGGTTCCCTCTGAGAGACACACAATCCTTTTCGATTTTCTTTTCTTTTTGTCGAGGGCCAGGGGGGCGAGAGGAGGAAAGGCGGCGAGCCGGACGGGGAGAGGGGGAAGCCGAGCGGAGGGAGGATAGCAGGAGGAGAAGGAGCAGGCGGAGAGGAGGAGAAGCGCACTGACAAGGCGACGCCGACGGCGGCGGCGCCGATAGGGCGCCGGCGCACGAAGGACAAAGAGGGAGGCCGGAGAAGCCAGGAAACGGCGGCGGAGCGGAGGCGCAGGCGAAGGAGCCGACGGAAACGGGCGGCGGCGGCGCAGAGGAGCGGCGGAGGAGGCGGCGCCAGGGTGCGGCGGCGGAGCCGGAGCCGCAGGACCAAGGCGGCGGAGGCGATAGGAGGCGGCGGAGGAGGCGGAGGCTGCGGAGGAGACGAGGGACACGGATGAGGAGGCGGCGGCGCCGCAGGGGAGGAGGGAAGAAGGAGAGGAGAAGGAGCCGACGGAAAAGGCGAAGGAGGAGGAGGAGACGCAGGGAGCAGGAGAAGGAGACGCCGGCCCGGCGGAGGCGAGAATGCGGCGCCGGAGGAGCCGGCGCAGGGGCGGGGCGAAGCTGAGTGCGGCACGGGAAGGACACAGGAGAAGGCGACGATGCCACCTGAGGAGGAGGAGGAGGAGGAGGAGGAGGAGGAGGGGAGGCGGCGAGGAGCAGGAGGAGGATGAGAAGTCGCGCAGGAAAAGGAGG
Organism: Cottoperca gobio; assembly: GCF_900634415.1. NCBI lineage: Eukaryota > Metazoa > Chordata > Actinopteri > Perciformes > Bovichtidae > Cottoperca > Cottoperca gobio. The sequence continues at coordinate 20,625,368 of NC_041373.1, read as the reverse complement.
AGAAGGCGAAGAAGGCACGGCGGAGGCCGCCTGAGAAGGAAGGACAGGCGGAGCGGAGAATCAAGGAGGAGGAGACGACGGAGAGAGGAAAAGGAGAAGGGCGAAGAGGAAAAGGAGGAGGAGAAGGAAAAGGGGAGAAGGCGGCTGAGAAGGAGAAGAAGGAAAGGAGGGAGGAGAAGGCGATAAGAAAAGGAGCAAGGAGGAGGCGGAGGCGGCGGCGGGAGGCGCAGGAAGGAGGTAGCGGACCGGAGGCTGAGGAGACGGCGACGGCGGTGCGGCGCAGGAGACGCGAGGCAACGGCGGAGGAGGAGGCGGAGGAGACGGAGCCGACGGACTGCGGAGGCGACGGAGCAAGGCGAAGAAGGAGAGGGCGGAAGACGGGAAGGAGGGAGGAGGAGGATGCAGCAGAAGGGAAGGTAGAAGGGGAAGGAGGAGAAGGAGGAGAAGAGAGGAGAAGGAGAAGGAGAAGGAGAAGGAGAAGAGGAGGGGGAGGAGGAGAAGAGAAAAGGAGGAGAGGCGAAGGAGGGAAGAGCGAGAAAAGGAAGGAGAGGCGGAGAGGGGAAAGGAGGAGAAGGAGAAGGGAGAAGGAAAGGAGGGAGGAGAGGAGAGGCGGAGAAGGGAGGAGGAGAAGGAGGAGGCCTTCTGCATTAGAATGTATACGAGCAGGAGAATAGGAGCAGAGACGATAGCGCTGAAGTAGGGGAAAGGAGAGGTCGGCGAGAAGGCAGGTAGCAGAAGTAGAGCAGGAGGCGACAGGAGAAGATGCCGGCGATGCATTGGAAGACTCATAAGGGAGCAACGTATGTCTAGGTCAATGCAGCCTTCTTCTTATTCTCCTTCTTCGCTACTTTCCTTCTTTCTCTTCTTCTCCTTCTTCTTCTCCTTCTTCTTCTTCTCCTTCTTCTCCTCCTTCTTCTCCTCCTCCTTCTCCTTCTCCTTCTCCTTCTCTTTCCTCCTCTCTTCTATTTCTCTCTCTGGTAATCATCCCTCCTGTCCTGCATTATTGCTGGTTGGCTCCACACAGTCTGGTTCGTGCAGTACCACCAGCCTCCACCAGATGTCAGTGTTTACCAGAGAATATTTATTTCACGCTCAGCTGGATGTTCTGCAGGAAGTCGCCTCCTGCTGTCAGATCCTGAGGTGTTCCTCTGTGTTCCTCTGTGTTCCTCTGTGTTCCTCTGTGAAGAGAACTGTGAAATGTAGTTAGTGCAGAATAACAGTTATAAAACCATAAATCATTAAAAAAGTTTTTTATAAAACATATAACAATGTAACATAACTATAGAATGTTTCCATGTTGCACATACTTTATTTTTGGTATTTTTAATGTAGAATAAAGTGATTTTGATCGTTAAAGATTAGATGTGGTGTTTCTTCCTGACAGAAGAGTTCATCACACATGATGCGTTCAAGGACCGTCGGAAAGATAACAATCAGACGATATTTTCAGTTTCTACAGTTTCTGCCTGTGAGACATCGTCCACAGGAGGAACAAATGAAAGAGCGAGAGATGAGTGTAGAATACGTTCCTGCAGGTAGTCTGCAGCAAAGATACTCACTGCCAAACTGCTGACTAGTTGTGAAGCTTTTAGTGTTAGATTAAAAACACAGGGAATAAATAATAATCCAATTTAAAGCTTTATTTTGTTTATTTTATATTTATATATATATTTTATTTTATTTTGTGTTTGTCTCACTAACGTTTAAAGCATGAAAATCAACCACACACACACACACACACACACACACACACACACACACACATCAAAGCGTTGATTGTACCAACAAGTGATGAATTATGAAACAACGGTTTGTTTGTCTTTATTCTGTTCTTACTTTCTGCAGCTCTGATGGTAAAATAATAATAATCTGCTTCAAAACAACTTCTGAGTTTCACCAATTTTATGAGATTAATAATCTACAACTCCGAACCAAAAGTTTATGTACAGCTAAAGGAGAATGTTTGTTTCAGTTGGATCTAATCAAAATATAATATATATATATATATATATATATATATATATATATATATATATTGTATAATATATGATAAAATATATTATATAATATAATATATGTATGTAATATATATTATATATATTATACAATATGGACATGGTGGAAAACATCTGTAATAGTAAAAGCAGTAATACCAAAGTGTAGAAATACTCTGATACAAGTTTACTTAAATTAAAGTACAAAAGATTTAGAACTATAATTGTTTATTTTTATAAATGTTTTAAATCACTGGATTATAATTCTGCATTAATGTTGCAGCTGGTGAAGGTGGAGCTCCGTTTATACTTTATCCTAATTATTATTGTTATTAATAATAAGAACCTCCAAAATAACAAATGTATTGCAAAGTATTTCCACCAATTCAAGAAGCAAACTGAGTAAATAACATGAAACATTTAATAAAGTTTATCTGAGCGTCTGGCAAGTGAAATGATTTCTGTTTGTCTAAATGTGTTTTGTGACTTTAAGGCGTCGACATTCTGGATTTAAAGACGTTTAAATGTAACTTTGAAAAAGTTTCTTCTTTGTTTCCAGTCACAGATATTTCTCCCCTCCCGCCCAGACGACCAGGAACCACTGAAGCACCGAAACGAAGCTCCGCCTCCGGCTCGCCCCAGCTCCGCCCGACCCCACGTCCCTGCTGAAGGCGTCCCGAACACCAACGGCACCGACCGCACGACGGAGGGAGCGAGGAAGGTGGAGGATGGAGAGACGAAGGAGAGAAGAAGAAACTACGGCAGATCCCTGCAGCCACCGCAGCCCTCTAAACTCCACCTATTCATGTCCGCCATGCCGCCGAAGACGAGGGCGCCCAGGCCTCATGACCCCGAGGGCAACGCCCCTTCGGGGTTAAAGGTCAAAATCGCTGCCTTCACCTCCGGCTCGTCCCGCCTCCCCAAGCCAAAGAGCCACTGAGTCCCTCACACGCAGATCAACCACACTTCCTGTATCGCTAAATATTTAAATACTTATTTATTGTTAATATATTGAGCACTGTGACTGATAATAAAGGTTTAAACCTTTTATTTTACAGGTCCCAAAATGTTTCCTACAAAAACTAACGATTATTTTCATTATCGATTAATCTGTTGCTTTATGAAAATAAATTCAAATTCAATACAGTTCATCAAAGTCCAAACTGACTTCTTTAAATGTCTTTAAAAGTCTTTAAAAGTCTATAAAAGTCTTTAAAAGTCGTTAAATGTTTTTAAAGGTCTTTAAAAGTCTTAAAAGTCTTTTAAAGTCTTTAAAAGTCTTTAAAAGTTTTGTTTTGTCACTTTCATTTGATATAAAACAAATCTCCACATTTAAGGCTGAAAACAAACTTTAAAGATATTTCTGCATGTAAATGATTAACGATTAATCGATCATTAAAATAATTGCTGATTATTCATCTTTGCAGCTCTTTAAAAAAACACGTCGGACTGAAAACTAATTTGATATAAATTTAAAAGTTCTTTAAAGGAAAATTATCTGCAAAATCAACAAGAATAATTGTGAAAACGTTATAAAATCTAAAACTTTGTCTGCGAGTATCAGGAACTGACGGGACCAGTACAATGAAGTTATTAAACCTTTTGATTGAAGCTCTTACACGGTCAGCGAATTTATTCACGTTAGCGAACGAGACAAAAAGCTGAAAGTTTGTTGGTTCGTGTTCGGAGGCGTTTTTCTCTCTGTGTGTCTGATTGACTGACTTCCTGTCTGGAAACTGGACGAACCTCGCTGCTCTTCATCAGAATCTCCTCCTGCAAGTCTTCCTCGCCGGGGAGTCTCCCCAACATCGCCCAAACATCGCCCGGACTGTCCGTCCGTTCCGTTGAGACGAAACTAAACGTCTCCAAGGTCAGAAACTTTGTTGTTCTGATTGCCTGTCACTGTCCGTCTGTTGGTTTGTTCTTTATCGTCTTGACGACTGAATTTAAAATCCAACTCAAAGTGGATTTTTAAACATTCGCTGTGTTTTCGTTCAATTAACAACTTTTGAAATGTCGCAGAAAATCTGTGAATTAGTTTCTATCAGCTGCAGGAGTTCAGAACGCTTCACTGATCCTCCACAAACAGGAAGAAACAGCTGATCTGCCGCGTGACGTCATGTCGCGGGACGCCATGACGTCGTGCTGCGTGCCGCGTGTCGTGTCACTTAATGCTTATTCTGCAGCGAGTTTCCGTTTAGCATCAACGCTTTTTAAGCAAAAACTCCTCGAGTGTAAAAACCTTTTTGCACAATTGAAGTTTTATCGAAAGAAATAAACTTAAGAGTCTAAAAATTCTCCATTACAAGTAAAAGTCCGGGTCACTTCAGTAAAAGTATTATTAGCTAAATGTACTTAAAGTACCGATGAGGAACGATATTACATTATTCTGTACAAATACAGATAAGAGTTTTTATGTAGTTAGTGTGGAGCAACCTTTAGATACTTTATGCAACATATTCATCATAACATGTTATTTATGTAACAACTGAAACTAATAAGTTTATATTTCCCTCTGAGAAGTATAAAGTGGCAAAACATGGAAATACTCGAGTAAAGATTATACTTCAGTGAATGAAGTTCGTTCCTGTTCATCTCTTCTGGAGGAAGCACGGTCAGATGTTCCCGTTCTTCTGCCGTCGACTGAAAACTTCCTCCAGATTTTAAAAGTTTGTCTTTATAAAAGTCATTCAAAGCAACAGTCAGAAGAATGAAGTGCTTTTTCTGCACACGGACGAGTTTTAAAAGAAAGTTGATTTAATTAATCTCATGACTCTTCAAAGTTAATCAAATATGACGACCGTTTTATTTTGAAAAACCTCAATTAAAGCTGTGAATGTAAAAAAGGTTCAGGCCTTACTTCACTCACATTCTCTTCTGAAGTATCAGGACACGTCCGCTGCCAGGCGGAGGAAGACGAGTCCTCAAACTTCATCTTTCATCTGCGTGATAATCTGTGGGCCGTGCAGAGACGATAACAATATGCAACGTCATACTGCAGTTCAACGTGTCGGGAATATGCAAAAAGTAACTGAGGTTTCACTTCATGCAGCGGAAGATGTTCGTGCTTCTGCAGAAATAAATGCCTGTTTTTTGGTATTTTATCGATTTAGAAATCTCAACATGCTGGAAACTCGTGGTAACAACAACAACAACAATTCTTTACGTGGTCATAGTCTTTATTTAATAATAAACTTTATTTGTTTGGCACATTTCATACGAGACTTGCAGCTCAACGTGCTTCAATCAGAGACGATGAACAGAATTAAAGTCCATGTTTCGCTTTGGTTTGTTCCTAAATCTATTTGTTGAGAAATCAATAAAATAATCGTCGGGCGCAATTTCAGGATATACAACAGATGATTGACAGGTCTCTCCTTCAATCAGACGTCAGCGTTAAGGCTTCCTGCACCTGATTGGACGACACTTCGTTTTTTTATTCTACGTTTGGATCTCAATGAGCGTCCACAAAAAGTATTTTTCCTGCATCCTCCTTTCCTTAATTACATCATCATATCCTTCTTTCTTACGTCCTTGTTCGTTTCCTATATCCTCCTTTCCTTTCCTGCATCCTCCTTTCCTTTCTTACATCATCATATCCTCCTTTCTTACGTCCTTGTTCCTTTCCTATGTCCTCCTTTCCTCTCCTACATCCTTCTTACCTTTCCTTTGTCCTCCTTTCCTTTCCTGTATCCTCCTTTCCTCTCCTACATCCTTATTTCCTCTCCTACATCATCATGTCATTTCCTATATCCTCCTTTCCTTTCCTACGTCCTTGTTCCTCTCCTGCATCGTCCTTCCCTTTCCTACATCCTCTTCTAAATCTTTCCTCAGAACTTTACTTTTTGTTTTTGAAGAACACTTTGTGTTAACAAGTTTTAATAAACCATAACATCCGTTTATTATCCCTAAATGAATGACAATATATAATGTAATATAATAAGGACTTTAAGGCTTTAACATATTCTTTATGATCTAAACTTTATTCTGCGTCTTCTTCAGATGTTTCCTGCGTTGATTTGTGAGTCACACGAAACCCAGCGGGGTGCGTTCCAATTCATCACCAGGCGTAAACACACAGCAGAAGGTTTGTCAAAATATAAAACGTAAGCTGTGTTGAAATTGAAGTGAAAAGATACAAAAGTATAAAGTATAAAGATCCACTTAGTGAAAGAGGGGAATAAATTATAGTCTCTTCAAAACAAGGTTAAAGATTTTATTTCACAAAAAGCTTCACAAACTCGACCTCGTCCAAAATAAAACTCCTTTTCAGATGCAAATTCCTCGAGTGACTGAAAACATCAACACATTTTAAATGTTACTTATTCAGAATATTAAATATTTAAGCAAAAATGTCAAATCCTTTCTGGGTTTTGTGAATATTTCTCAATACTTAGTTTAAAAGAATGATTGTGATTATTATGTGTCATTTAAAGCAGAAAAAGTTCAATGAATCGTCATTTTTAGTAATTTAATGCTAAAACTTTATTGCTTCCAGTGAAGACAAACATTTTCTGATTTTAAAGACAAAACTATTTGTTTATTAATCAACAAAGTAATCAGCAGATTCATCAAAAGATATGGTTTAAAGTTAATTTAGTTTGGTTTGGTATCTTACGATAAAACTAATTGAAATTAATTGACTTTACAATTAAACTAAAATATGTGAAGTATTAATTATTCTGACCTCAATATGTTTTTTAAACTGCTTGATGGTTTTATCGGGTTTTATTTTAACGTTTAGCATTTTAAATTGATTCCTCACTTCCTGCTCTGTAGTCTCTTGCTGCCCGCATTTCAAAATAAAAGCACACTGTTCAAGATAACGTCCTCCAGGATTAACAAACATACAATAAAATCTAACAAATGATAGTCAGTCGTCTTGATGAACTGCCGTCTCTCCTGAAGCATCCAGCAATAATGCACCGTGAATTAATCTGTTTTATTTTGAAAAGCCACAGTTCTTCAAAACGCCTGTTGTTGTTGTTATTATTTACAAACATTAAGGTTTTTATATATATATATATATATATATATATATATATATATATATATAATATATATTTATATATAATATATATTTATATATATTATATATATAATATATTATATATATATATATATATATATATATATATATATATATATATATATATATATAGTTTTTTTGTTATTTTGTCCGTTACTGGCATTTTTTAAACTTTCAGTTTTCACCAAGTTTGAAAGTCATAAAAGTCGCCGATTACTGAATTTACTCTTAAGAATTATTATTATTATTATTATTATTATTATTATTATTATTATTATTATTATTATTATTATTATGTCAGATGTTAAATTCGTTAGAATATATATTTCCACAAACGTTTCTTCGTTAAGCTCCAGTCAGTGAAACGCAACACTACGGATATTTTATGCATTTAGAGATCACGGAACGCTTTTAATGTGAAAAATCTGTACAGGAAGTGCTGCGTCTCATTGACAGCAGCTTAAATACCATAGAAAATAAAAGTAGAACCTGAGTACATAAGTATTTGGGACATTATTTGTTTGTTTGTGAGCTGCTTTGTTGTCGATAATATTTAAATTTGTAATATCATGTTGTCTCCACGACTCAGCCTTGAATAATCAGAATATTGTACTCGTACAGCATCCTGCACTGGACTCTCTCTGCAATGTCTGGGGAAATACTTTTATTTTGAAAACTTGAAAGGCAGGTCTTTTATGCTGAAAAACATCCTGCCGTTTCCTGTGTCACCTGCTGGTTTTGTTGGATTTAATTTGTGTGCAATAACTGTGTTTGAACACAGAACTGTTCTTTGTGACACTGTACAAAGTCTTACTGTAACTCTTGTTGTTAACACGGACTGTGGCGCTTCTTGGTCTGAAAATGCACTTTAAACGTAAATCTGTGATTTTTTTCTCGTACGTGTACCATTTTGATTTCGGAAATGTCGGAGATTTTTCTCCGAATATCACCCCCCCCCCCCCCGGTGTCTCTTTCGTGGCTCAACACGCGTCAATGCTGTTCGCGTCACGTCGGGGAAATAAAACCAACATGTTCTAAAGGAAGTTAAATACTCGCTCAGGTGAACTTCCTGCAATGAAATAAGAAAAACAAAACCATGAATTTATCCTGAAGAAGACGTGACGTCGCCTCGTTCCCATATGATGCGTTCTTTGCTAGCTTGGCTCTTATTGGTTAAGATTTTTAATACAGATATTTAAAATCTAATATCCGCTGCTAATATAACTATTTT
>NC_041373.1:20612114-20614614 GCF_900634415.1 Cottoperca gobio | reverse complement strand
ACTTATCAGATGGATCAGTGTTAACAGTGAGGCTGTGTAATCAGTAGAAAATAATTACTTCCCATTATGCAGCGATGACATCCTCTGAACATGCACTGCTGTGTGTGTGTGTGTGTGTGTGTGTGTGTGTGTGTCTCATTATTTTCACACTGAAATAACATTTCCCCAACTAATGTCTGAAGTTAAGACTTTCATGTTTTCACGTTATTCTTAATTCTGAAAGTTAAAACGGACGTTTTGGTTTCCTGCTGCTTCTGTCCAACATCTCGGACGTAAATATGAAACTTTACCTTTAATATACTTTAACTTGATCTTGATTTATCAGCAACTGGCGTAAGAATAATACAGTCAATCCTTTCTACACTGTCGACACTGTTTTTGCTTTTCACGCGTAATTTCAGGGCGAGAAAGTCAACCGTCTTATTTACGTTGACGTACGCGACTCGCGTAACAAAAGTCCTCGTTTGAACCCAAACAATGATCTTCACTATGTGCTTAAACTGCGTCCGTATGTGACCGTTTACATCTACGACTTAACTTGCGTAACAAATCTCCTTATTTTAGCCAATCCGTGATCTTTTCCTAACCCGAGTCGTTTGGTTTGAACTCACAACGATAACCACGCGTTCCAACGGCTAGCGCTCGAACGTATGTTACGTTTACGCTGATGACTTAAATTACGTTTGTAACTTATTTTAATTAACATACGTTCGAGGTGTAAGGATATAACGATAGTGAAGATAAATGTGATAAGTTAAATATTGATATCGTGTTAATTAAACGCATATAATTTAATATTGTTTAATCGAGCGCCTTCAAATGCTTATTTCCGTTCTCGCTCTCCGAACGAGTGTTTGCCAAAAAGGACACAAATACATAAAATCAACAAAGTTATAGATGAATTTGACTGATTTCTATTATTATTATTATTATTATTATTATTATTATTGTTGTTGTTGTTGTTATTTAAAACTTTCTATAGATATGATGAATTCTTTTGGTCACAGAATGTGAAAATCTGATATCGTGACTTCCACAAGAAACGTCATTTACCCCAAAAACTACGATCTTCTCCTAAACTCCACCAAGTAGTTTTGTTTGAAATCTCACGTGTTAAATACGACGGTGCGTCCGCTGAACGACACGTACATGTGACGTGACCGGTCCTGAGAGGTGGCGTGCTGTTTGTTCCCGTGAGATCTCGTTGTTTTGAAAGCTGCAGTAACTTTTCAGATTATGATTTAACATAAAAAGCATGTGAACCTGTTCTCCGCGTTATCTTTCTCGCCTCCACCCTCGCACTTTCCTCCTTGTTTTTTTTATCAGATGTGTTTTCTCCGTGTCATCAACGAGAGAGTTGATCACTGAGAGGGAGAGGAATTAATTCTCGTCTCTTTTAAATCTTTTTTTATTGCTTTGAGCCCTGAAGTGAAAAAGCCATTAAAATGTGCAGCAGGAAACTTTTCTGTTCGTTTATTTTGAGGGAATGAAAATGACGGATGAGTTTCTGCTCAATAACAGCATCATAGCAGCACGATGGTGCATCCCAGGTGCAGATTTAACTCTTACGCTGAAGAACAATCTTAAACAAGGTTCACATAACTCAAGAACTGCACAAATAAAGGATGAAGAAAATAAAACCCTTTTCACTTCTCCATGGCAACGAGCTTGACGCCTTTTTCAAATCCCTCGTGAGAATATTCAGGAATATCCCGATAACAAACATTTACTACGTTCAACTTAATACATACTTCAAATCAAATGTATTTATACAGCCCAATATCACATTATACATTTGTCTGTGTTTACAGACTGTACAGGATACGACACCCTCTGTCCTCAGACCCTCTGTCCTTAGACCCTCTGTCCTTAGACCCTCTGTCCTTAGACCCTCGGTCCTTAGACCCTCTGTCTTTAGACCCTCTGTCCTCAGACCCTCTGTCCTTAGACCCTCTGTCCTTAGACCCTCGGTCCTTAGACCCTCTGTCTTTAGACCCTCTGTCCTTAGACCCTCTGTCTTTAGACCCTCTGTCTTTAGACCCTCTGTCCTTAGACCCTCTGTCCTTACACCCTCTGTCCTTACACCCTCTGTCCTTAGACCCTCTGTCATTAGACCCTCTGTCCTTAGACCCTCTGTCCTTAGACCCTCTGTCCTTAGACCCTCGCATCACACAAGGAAAAACTTCCTAAAAGAAACCCCATAATTAAAGGGGAAACATGGAAGAAACCTCGGGGAGAGACTGAGGAGGGATCCCTCTCCCAGGACGGACAGACGTGCAGTAGATGTCGTGTGTACAGGATAAACAACATAGTACAAATACAACATGTGACAGAAATTATGTTGTGTTGAAAAAGAGAAAGTTTGGATGAATCCAGGAAAATGTCAATAAGGCTTCCCGGTGTCCAGCAGGACGAGGGCAGCAGGCGGAGCCACGATTCATGATCCTGACGTAAACTTTATCAGAAGAAGAGAGGGAGGGGAGGGGAGGAAGAGAAGGAG
>NC_041373.1:20559614-20607114 GCF_900634415.1 Cottoperca gobio | reverse complement strand
AACATTACACATGTCTCTGTCTCACTACATATACAACACAGGACTGATGACACCATGACAGGAGAGAGGAAACGTTACCTTCAGGACATTACACATTCTCTGTCTCACTACATATACAACACAGGACTGATGACACCATGACAGGAGAGAGAGGAAACGTTACCTTCAGGGAACATTACACATTTCTCTGTCTCACTACATATACAACACAGGACTGATGACACCATGACAGGAGAGAGAGGAAACGTTACCTTCAGGAACATTACACATGTCTCTGTCTCACTACATATACAACACAGGACTGATGACACCATGACAGGAGAGAGAGGAAACGTTACCTTCAGGGACATTACACATGTCTCTGTTTCACTACATATACAACACAGGACTGATGACACCATGACAGGAGAGAGGAAACGTTACCTTCAGGAACATTACACATGTCTCTGTCTCACTACATATACAACACAGGACTGATGACACCATGACAGGAGAGAGAGGAAACGTTACCTTCAGGAACATTACACATGTCTCTGTCTCACTACATATACAACACAGGACTGATGACACCATGACAGGTGAGAGAGGAAACGTTACCTTCAGGGACATTACACATGTCTCTGTCTCACTACATATACAACACAGGACTGATGACACCATGACAGGAGAGAGGAAACGTTACCTTCAGGAACATTACACATTTCTCTGTCTCACTACATATACAACACAGGACTGATGACACCATGACAGGAGAGAGAGGAAACGTTACCTTCAGGGACATTACACATGTCTCTGTCTCACTACATATACAACACAGGACTGATGACACCATGACAGGAGAGAGAGGAAACGTTACCTTCAGGGACATTACACATTTCTCTGTCTCACTACATATACAACACAGGACTGATGACACCATGACAGGAGAGAGAGGAAACGTTACCTTCAGGGACATTACATTTGTTGCCGCAGCTTTTCCACTGGGAAGTGTGTGTGTGTGTGTGTGTGTGTGTGTGTGTGTGTGCATGTAGATGAATTGTCGAAGGACACAGGGGGATTTTTCCTTCTCCAGTTCTTAAAGTTTACGACGACCAGGACGGAATCCGCATTGTTCCTCTTCAATCAGAGGTTTGACTACCGGCCGAACCCTCCTTTCCAGCACCTTGGAGTAGACTTTACCAGGGAGGCTGAGAAGTGTGATACCCCTGTAGTTGGCACACACTCTCTGGTCCCCCTTTTTGAAAAGGGGAACCACCACCCCGGTCTGTCACCCCCTAGGCACTGTCCCAGACTTCCACGAGGCGTGTCATATATATATATTTGTGGTATATATATACCACAGAGACACAAACTTACTACAAAGAGACACACACTGACTATATATACAGTATATATATATATATATATATATATATATATATATATATATACAGTGTATATATATATATATATATATATATATATATATATATATATATATATATACTGTATATATATTCATATACTATATATGTATATGTGTGTATATACTGTGTGTATATATATATGTCTATATACATATATACAGTATATGAATATATATATATATATATATACTGTATATATAGTCAGTTTGTGTCTTTGTGTTCGTGTTGTAGGTGAAGGCCCTATCGGTTCAATAATCCATCCAGGACTGTTTGATAAAAGGTTTTCTGGAACCGAAAAGCCTCTTTGTCTCATAAACATAAAGCTCAATGAATTTCACTTTTTATTTTGTTGATGTAAAAATGAGGTTCTCATTTTGAGATGGTTAGGTTTCCCCGCAGCGACAGCATGATGCATGAGTTTAAAACGTATTCATGTCTCTCTTTCTCTTATTAGTTTAATTAAGACAGGAGGTATAAAGAGCTCCCAGTGTCTTTAAATCTGCTTTGATTGGTAATTAGCTGAGCAGGAAGGATCCACGATTCGGCAACTTAATCACACATCTGGAGATTTGAAATACGTTGAAGTAAAATGGCAATAAAACAGCTTTTCCCCTGAAATACAACCTGCAATCATCCTCTCGAGGAAACGTGAGAAAAATGTCAAGTTTATTTTGATCAGAAAGGTACATTTATACAATAAGAGCCACTTTAAATGTTTTTCATTTCTCTCCCAGTGAGTTTAACGCTTTAATGTGCTGGCATATTAAATGCCTGCATATTATTTTGGTAATCTTTTCCCTCATTAAGGACATTTTTAATTTTACGTTTTCAGATCATTTTGGTTGTGTTAATGCATATGAATTTAGATGAAGTAAATGCCCCCTCAGCTCCTTTTAATAATTATATAATAAAGTGTGTAAACAAAATACATGAAACCCATTAAAAGCAGAATTGACTCAAATCCTGCTTTCTAAGATCTCAGCTTCACATCTGGACCTCTGGCTTTTCTCATGTTTGGGAAAATACAAGCTGTTTTCATGGTTTCCTTTTGGTGCTCATCATTCTCACATCACATTGTGGAAACATAAAGATATTAGCATTTAATATAGAGAAATATTAAGAAATTATTGTTATTTATTTCCCCATAGAAACATCAGTGTCAGGATGTAAACAAACTGGCATTTTAAAGGGTAACATTTCTGAACATACATGAATATTTGGCAGTTATGATCAGGACGCAAGTTAAAAGATTTAAAATATAATTATATGGAAGTTTAATCCACTGGGACATTTTTGTCCTCTAAGGACTTTTTTAAAGTCTGAACTAACATATTGAGCTGTTAGCATTATGGTGCGTTCAGGCTCTATTCAGTAAAAATGAATTTTGGTTGAAGGTAAATTCTGACATTATCATGATGTGTTCAAATGTAATCTTGTAAAATGTAAAAATGAGAAACTTGAATAAATCCAGATGTTTGAAGATGTGTTCAATACAAAACAGATGTTAGATGAACTCTGATGTTTCACTTCCTGAGTCTGAAGTGATGAAGGAAGTTGAGTTCATGGAGTTCTTGTTTGTTTTTATCGTAGTGTTGGATTGGCATCGAGAATAGTTGAATATTAAACCACATAGTAAAGTAACGTGCAGTTTGTTTTAACTCTAACAGACACTTCATGCCAGCGAGGGACCAAAACACAAAATCTGAGCGACATGATGACGAGACGTGAACAACATGAACAACCTGCCAAAGGTGAGGAAGCTGTTTCTGATGTTATGAATGTTTCATGAGGTTTGCTGCTGGGTTTGACCCGAGCCGTGCGGGCCGCTGGGTCGGACTGTTTGTGTGTCGCTGCAGGTCGACATGACTCGAGGTTAAAGTTCAATTCTGTTGTTTTCATGTAGTGATCTTGTAATCTGTTACTTTTGTTGTGCTATGCTTATTCTCCTCTTCCAATGTTGATACTTCAAAGTCTTTATCTTTGTCTCATCCTTCTATAGTTTGAACTCTGAAAACACAAAATATCTGCTGGTTTATTCTGAGGTTTCATATTGTCTCTGAATCAGACAGGAAGTGTGTGTGTGTGTGTGTGTGTGTGTGTGTGTGTGTGTGTGTGTGTGTGTGTGTGGTAATGAATCTGCAGTTTCTGTGACATATTCATGTTCAACCTTCTGTCTGGCAATCTTGGTTTTATTATTTTATTTGCTTAATTTTTTTTTCTTCCTGCAATGGTGTGATGATGGCTGTTGGAGGAAGGTGTGTGTGTGTGCGTGTGTGTGTGTGTGTGTAATCATGAAGGCAATCTCCTCTGCTCGTCTTTCCATCATCAGTTGCGGCCGTAAAAGTCGAGGCGGCTGTAAAATGAAGTGAATGATTTAAGAGCTGTCGCTGCTGATTTTTTACTGCCGCCATCTTTGTTTTGGGCGCCCTGCTGCACTACACGCACACACACGCACACACGCACGCACGCACACACACGCACCACACACACACACACACACACACACACACACACTACCATCATGATCAATGTTTGTGTTGTTCAGTCTGACAACACTCCTCATTTTTTTAACCTTTCACAGGATTAATAATCCAGAATTGGTGGTAAAATCTTCAGGGAGCTGAAAGAGAAAGTAACAAGTTTAAGCATCTCAAATGTATTACAGAGTATTCATTTCTTCTTCTCAATTCAGGATTTTATAATCTCAGAGAATATTCTAGATTTTCTTGCAAATTTGGGATTTGTTTCTTGTTAATTTAACGCTTTAATCTCAGAGAATATCAAATGTTTTTCTTGCAATTATATGAGTTTTCTTTCTGATAAATTTACCGCTTTCAGAGATTATCCAAGTTTTTTCTTGTAAATTTGGGATTATGATAAATTTACACAGTTTATAGTTCTTTCTAATATTCCCCGTCTCGCCTTGATTATTTTATGGTTAATTAGATAATTTTTTTTTGCGTTTGGACATCATTTTGATCAACGTTCAAAACCCCCCCCCCCCCCCCCCCCCCCACACACACACACACACACACACACACACACATACACACACACATACACAGTAAACTGTGTGACTGCTCTGGCAAAGCTTTACGTGGGTTTCAGCATCTTTTGATGCGCTCAGAGAGCACAGACCTCCACCAAGGCCGTTTCCATAGCTGATAAATAAAGCGTGTGTCTGCCACGTGATTCGGATCCGCTCCGAAATATAACGGGTTCGTCCTTGGTCCGTGCTGCACCCGTCCACCCAATCTGAAGAATATCGGAGCAATCATTTTTACTGTAATCCTGCTGACAGACAGACAGACAAACCGAAAAGGCGGAATATGAATCTGAATATCAACAGTGAGATATTCTGTTATGATCCATAATTTAATGGTAATGTAACTTTTACTGTCATAATCTGAAGCCAAAGTTCCAACAACACGACTTCCAAAGAGTTCAGATCTCCGTACTCAACACATGTTGCACAAGAACTCAAATATTAATCTTGATCAAGATTTTGTTTTCCCACAATTAAATAAATATGATTGATATTGACATTTAACATGCTGATATATATAATACTGTCCCTGAACTAAGCACCCTGCAGAAGACGGCTGTAAACGTCCCTGAACACAAAGTGTTGGGACAGTTTTATGGAAGTTCTGCTTGGAGGAGTAAACTGTGAAGAAGGAGTTTCCTCCCCACGTAGTTTTCTTCACCTTCCCGCCTGTGAATGATTTCTCTGTTGCCCGACCTCTCGAGGTCTCTGCAGAAATCACCTTGATCCCGCTTTAATCCTCCTCGTCTGAACCGCCCGGCCTCCGCCTCCGCCGGATCTCCTCTCAAATCACTGCAAAGACTTACCCAATGAAACACCGAAGGAGAAGCCCTTAGTGTAGGAACAGAAAACCATCTTCAAGGCCTGCGTCTTGTTTGGCTTTGTGGCTCGATGAGAGCCGGTTACATCAGCATGTTGCTGTTTGAAATGTGCTTAACGGCGGTGTTGCTAAGCCTGTTTTAAACCTGCAGCGCTCCCTGGGATTCAGATTACATGCTGGGAAAATGCACTCATGAATCTGTAGTGTAGTCGCACTGAGAGTCTAGCGTGTGTAGTGTTGTCTAGCGTGTGTAGACAACACAGGAAGTTAAACTATAAGCATATCATTTTATGTTAGCGCTATAACAGACTGCAGAACTCACGGTTTGGATAGTGCTTTACACGACTCCAGACTTTCTCTTTCCACCACAAAAACTGTAAATATTATTCTTTTACTTTGTAATGGTCATCTATAGTGTTTAGTTTTATTAAAACACACAGTTTAAATGATAGGTGGCAGTGATGTAATGCTAATATCATAACAATAATGCAAGTACACCCTTTCAAATAGCAATTATATATTTTGGAACATTGGAATTGCATATGTTATTGTAACTATAATTTTATATTAACTTGATATCATGTGTATTAATGCATTAACTCAGGCTTTTTATAATCGGTATCATTATGTAGTTATGTCGATATTGATTCCTGTTTATTTAGCTGAAATAAATGTAGAGAAAGTGACGACGATGAAACGACGTTATGAACCCGAACACGACGTTGTATCTGCGACTTCCACGACTTGTAACGACCAGCAGGTTATTTCAGGGTTGATGAAACGTTGTTAGTGTCTACATGGAGCTACGCCCCGCCTCCTCTCCGGCGCGAGGGAAACACAAATGGTGCCGCGGTCAAAGCCTCGCTTCCGGTATAAACGCAAAGATAGTTTTTTTTTATGAATTTCACACAGAATCAGCGTCGGGCCTGTGGTTGTGTGTTCACGTCTCTACGCCTGCACTGAAGATGTACTGGTTGTTGTTGAAACTTTAGTGCAGTTGAGTTGATGTCAGGGTCTCCAGAAGTCTTCAGATCAAGTCGTTGACATGCTGAGCGCTCACTTCCTCTTCTTCTTCCTCTTCTTCTTCTTTATTGAATGTTATGAAATGCTGGTTAGTGAATGTTGTTCATCCAAACCTCAGGGTGACGGAATAATCTGCACGCAATCAGAAACACAGGAGAAGAGGACAACAAGCTATTTCCCATGATGCTGTGTGAATTCATCAGCGCAGGTGGGAGCGGCGTGTTTCTGCAGGGCGGACATGTTCGTGCTCTTAATGCTCACACGGTGTGTTAGAAGTCGACCTTCGCGCCACAGCAGCGACACCTGACCGTCAAACACAGAATCAGCCTCGTGAATACACAAGCAGGCTTTCATGTTCTCATAATGTGCCTTTGTGAAGCCGGGGAGGATGTTAGAGTTATTATTCGTGTGTGGTGTGTGTGTGTGTGTGTGTGTGCGTGTGCGTGTGTGTGTGTGTGCGTGTGCGTGTGTGTGCGTGTGTGTGTGCGTGTGCGTGTGTGTGTGTGTGCGTGTGTGTGTCAGAGAGGTTTATGTCCTCAGAGTGGACAGAATATCACGAACACTTGTATTATTGAACACAATCCAGAACAGCTGACACTGAATGATGAGCACAGTCCTAATGATTATAACAAGTTCATTTTTGAAATAATATGTAACCCTTAAAGCTGTAAGCAGCAATGAGCGTGTGAATGTGTGAGCGTGTCCTCACACATTCACCCGGCTGAAGATTGGACGTTATGACGTATTTACATTGGAGTTCCAACAGCTTCCTGTTGCACACCGAGGCTAAGTTGTTCCATGAACTCACTATTTTGAGAACTTTGAAGGTCTTTGATGGTACTGAATATATTTAAAGTTGATGGGATTAAATCTGTAGGAGTTTGTTAAGGCACAGCGTCTTGTGATTGTTAAACGTTATTCACCTCCAGGAAACCTCCTGCACCGGCTGCTAACAGCTAACAGCTACGTTAGCTAGCTCTCCTGCTGATTTCAACACTGATTTGAGTTGTTTCAATGTAGTATCATCAGGGGTAAATAGGGTGCAGTACCGTCACGTTTTAATAAATTTAGCATCGACTTGGTACCAAAGTATCGGTTCACGAGAGCTACAGGCTACTAACTAGTGAGAAATAATAACAATGGGAGTCAAACATAAACTGGGGATCAGAATAAAACCAGCAGTAAAATGCAATTACTGAAAGACACAACATGGCCATGTTTCTCTGGTGTTGATGGCCGTGTGTCCATCATCTGCATGCTTTAAAGGTTTCTCCTCATTTGTTTGTGTAACCTGTGTATGAGGAGTTTGTTGGTGTGCAGGATTAAAAACTAAAACTGGGAGCCAAATGCGAGGAAGAATTGATCTTTTCCTCCAAGCAGCACTTAAAACAGGCCACTTACAGCTCTGCTCATGAATAATGTTGATGTTAAATCAGGAGACTCTGTTCTGTTCTGACCCGCCGCTGCATCTTCATTCACGTGTGATACATAAACAACACGCCGAGCGGGGCTCCGTTTTTCCATAAGTCTGCCTCCAGTTTGTTTTAAAAGTTGAATGATTTCAGTGTGTGTGACCCCAGGAAGCATTAACCTCCCCATGCAGCGTGATGTGACATTATTTACTGCACAGCAAACACTGGAAAAGATGTTAAACTACAATGTTCAGCAATGGTCAGCTGTAGACTGTAAACTCTGAGAGCAAGCCACAAAATAATAGATATTATATTGTGATCCTCCCACTTGAGGAGAAAGAAGCTGCATGAAATCAGGTGGGTTAGAGTTTTCATGAGATGTTTATTGCCATTCCAGCAGCATCTATAAATCCTTTTGATTCTTGTGTGTCCACATAGAGAATCTGTTTCTCATTCTGTGGGAGTTTCCAGAAGGTATGGGTGCTCATGGATTGTGCAGTTTTTAAAATATTAGTCATTTTATTCACCAAGAAGAATGAATTCCCCCCTAGCTTTGTTTTGAACATGTCCTGACTAATGATGCAGCAACACAAGCTAAAGTCATGATGAGTAGGATTTGTCGGTTGCGTAGAAGCGATGCTATGAGGGACTGTTTTTTGTCTGGTCTAATAATCTTTAGGAAATCCCACTCCAGTGTGTCTCATTAGTTATCTAGCCTGTGGCGGCCCAAGTAGAGCCACAGTTTCAATATAAACTAATATATTTCAATATAAAGGCGGCTCGCCTTCGCCGGACGTGTTTACGTCTTTGCGGTGCGCCTCGCTCGGCTCTAGCGTCTGTTTGGAAAGGACCGGGGTCAAGGTGGCTCGCATCTCGCCATGAGATGTTCTGCGTGTGGGTCTTTTTTGCTGTGTCATTTAGAGATTTCACGATAACCGACACTTCGGTACCAAGTTGATGCCAAATTTCAAAAATACTTGACATACTCATTTTAAAAATGTTTACTTACTAGAGTTTAAATGCACCATAATACAAGTCACTAGTACCTCCGCTACTGTCTTGCTAACAGCTAACAGCTAGCATTAGCGGTTAGCTCTACTGTTGCCAATTACAATACTGATTTGTCATACACGACGTAGAGATGTCAATAGAACCGAAACTTCGGTAGCAAGTCCATTCCAAATTCAGAAAATTTACCATTTTTACTACTGGTACAGTAGGTCTACCGCAGAATACCGGAGTGCCCGATAGTACCGTGAGGGCTCGAGACTTATGTCATGGCGTTCTGTGGACGATAAAAAATGTTTGTGGGGACACAATAAACTCACTACCGATTCTTCCCTGATGATGCTTTGTTTGTCAACATTCAGCAAATCAGTGTCGTAGTCTGCTAAATGCTAACTAGCTAACGCTAGCTGTTTCCATTGAGTTTAATTATGGTGCGTTCATGCTCTATTCATTAAAATGAAGGTAAATGTTATCATGATGAGAATTGTGGAATTTCTGTTGTATTGGTATCGACTACTAAGTTTCTGGGTTGTGACGTCTCTCGTGTCGTCACCATTCAAGTCAAGTCAAAGCGTTTTCTCATCTGCCACAGTTAAGAACAAGTTTCCCGCTACAATGAACATTTTATATTTGCCTTCCACCTTGAATGCCGATTACAACAACATATAATACAATATACAAAAAGAGAAATGTCTGTTAGTGAATGCAGATTGTGAACAAACAAACAGAAGCCAGATATCAGCGGGTCTGTTGTCCAGTAGGAAAACTCTGCTGTACACACACTAATACTCATCATTATACAGTTTATACACATTATCACCTTCCTCACACTCTTACATGACCTTTATCTCGCTCAGCCCAAGGCTTTACAAGTCCTTCAACCTGCCTGCGTTTACATCCAGAGGGGGAGCCTCCGGCTGGATTAGCTGCTCAGTCCCTGCACAGAGAAGCTTGTTCTCCTAATCTGTACAGTCGGGGTATTTTATAGCCTAATTTGCTCACTGCCAGTCACCTTCCTCTCCCGGTCTCTCCTTGTATACCTTTGAAAATGTTTGACAAACTTCCACACTTGTGGGGAGCTCTCCCAAGTGCAGGCTCATTTCCTCCCCGCTGGCTTCAGCTTACCTTCACAGGAGACGAAGCAAACAGTATCTTGAATCTTTCAGCCCGTCGGCTTCTCCTCAGTTACACCACAGACCACCCATTACCTCTTTGCCTTATAATCTCTGTACTTTGTGGCAACAGACGAAGGCATTTCTGCAGCTTCCAAGGACGTCAAGAGTCATGGAACTTACAAAACACGTAAATGATCATGAAGAAACCAACAGAAAACCTAATGCAGAGCTCCGGCCATCGCCAGGACCTGTGGTGGAAACTCACAAGTCTCTCTGCCATCCTGATCAATAACTAACGTTTACATGCCCATGTAATATGTTACACACTGTATTGTTGTATTCTGCTTATTTTTTAGTAAATATATATCTGATACATTATATGACTTCTATGCCACATGAACTCCACCAAGATGATGCAACCTTATTATTTGATATAACTGTAACTTATACAGTACAGGTCATTTAGCAGACGCTCTTATCCAGAGCGACTTACAGTGAACTAAGTACAGGGACAGTCTCCTGAAGCAGCTCAGGGTTAAGTACCTTGCTCAGGGGTACAATGTGGCAGCCTGGTGTTGAACTCCAGACCTTCTAGTGTTCGGAAGGCGTACCACAAGACCACTAGGCCTTCACCACCCTCGAGACTTACAAAGTTAGCTAACGTAACGTTAAGCAGCAAATAACTTGTACTAATCTTGTGATTTTTCTAACTTAGCTGCTAATGTCGTTGGCAAACTAATGTCAACGTTAGCACAAAAGGAAAACAATGCAAAAAGCTTCATTAAATAATTTCAGCTAACGTTAGCGAGCTCAACAGGTTAGACAAGCTATTTGTTACGTTACATAACTTGTATTGTTTACCTTTCGCATTATTGGAGGTCGTTTGGCTTCATGTTATTCATACTAATGAACGCATGTATGTTTCTGCACACAATATTTCACCTTCGGTTCCAAGTCAATCGGTTTTTTGAATGTGCTTTTGGTTAGATATCTGAAATAAGTTCTGTGGTCAAGAGCTATTTATGTTTTATTCTACAACATTAAATACGTCATTAAATACCAACTCGTGAACAGAGATGTCCCCGGCTACAAATCCTATTCTACAGACGATCACAATTACTCATTTATTAAACTTTATTTTTACTAGTGGATTTTCTTGAACTTTAATTAAATATAATTCTTACTTTAAATAATTCTCCCTTTCTGTCATTTTGGCTCGAGCTGAACTGAACATGCCATACTCCGCCTTAGAGCGAGTTTCTCTCCGTGCACGCCGAGCATTAAGTCCACGGCCCCGGGGAGCAGCGAGGGGTACCGGGGGAGCCGCGAGCCACTTTCACCCCAGAAAGAACAAACCTTCAGTGCATTCCTCCTCGTCAGTTTCAGGGTTACAGCTCATTTTTCCATCCCTCATCGAGAACACGCCGCCGCCAGTGTTCAGCATTATTAATGTAAATTAAACTGCAGCACTGACCTCAGGGCCTCTTCGCGTCGACCCTTTCTGTCCACACTCGAGCTCTAAACAAGATAAGAAAACTGGTCTCGTCCTCCTGCAGTGAGACCTACGAACAACAATATCTCTGTGACCTTCTGCACCGCCTGAAGTTCGGCCTTTAACCCCAATTTGTCTTCCACAGTGCCAAACATGGCAGTGTGGTTGAAATGCAAAGCTTCTCTCTGTCTTATTTTGACAGGATTTTAAACTCTTTCTCCTCTTGTTTGTTGTTGACTCGTTTAGATAGTGATGAGGACGACTCTCGTTTGGTGTTTCATGTTTTTAGTTTGTAGAAAGTATGAAGGTTTTGTTTTGTACATGGAGAACAAAATGCTGTTCAATGGTTCAACCTACGGCCGACGTGTAAGAGGAACATTGTATGGAAGATAAAAGAAAAACTCGAAATATCTTGAAAACTTGAATATACTCTGAGATTAAAGTCGTACATTTGGGAGAAAAACACATATTTACGAGAAGAAAATCACATTCTCTAAGATTAAAAATCAGAAATCTTACGAGAAAAAAACCATGAATATTCTCTGAAATTAATTATATTTTCTTTGATTTGAGAAAGAAACTAAGATCGCTTCATTTAGCAAGATTTCCGATTTCTTTTCTAGTAAATTTGTGATTTCACTCTCGGAGAATTACTGATAATTTCTCCTTTTTGACCCACATGGTCCTAATACGATGTCCAAACCAGCCTACGATGTAAAAGATACATGAAAATACTTATAATGTTAGAGGAACTCCTGATACAGCTCACTTTATTGTGTCCACATGAAACTAAACCTTCAAGCACAAAACTTCTGAAGTGCTAATGGAAAGCTAAAGCATGCAATAAATGACACATCTCTCTTTGCTCCCTTCCTCTTTATTAGTTTAGTAGTTAACATATGTCACAGCAGAGCCAATGTAGGAAATAAAAAGTAATTCTCCTCGTCAATGAAGTCTGAACTCCCAGTTAATTAAAGCAAGCACTTCATTACACACGGTGTGGTGTGTGGTGTGTGTGTGGTGTGTGTGTGGTGTGTGTGTCAGTATCGCAGCTCACAGATAGGGAAAATGAGACGACGAGGGAAAGGAAATATTTCCTCCTGTACCGAGGAAATGAAGCTCTCCAACTGTAAAATAAAATCTTCTGCACGGCGACATATGTTTGTAAAAAGCTAACAAACAAATGAGTGTTTGAGATTCATTACTATCCAGCCGAGTGTGGGAGCTCGACAAAGTCATTAAAGTTCCTCAGAGACGAGACTCCGGCTCACATTTAAAGGCACTCGGCATCCGATTTATTAAAATATATTTTTGGGATTTTTTATTTTCTTCTCATATTTATTTTCAAATACTTTTTTTCCACCTTGAAATAGTTTCTTTTACCGTTAATACACACCCTAGTACGATGGCATATTAGAGGGGGAATATTTCCCGATGCACAAAGCTATCGCCTCGTGCTAATCCATATGTACCTGTGTGGAAATCTGCAGGAGAGCTAGCTAACATTAGCTGTTAGCATCTGGAGCATTCCATAGAGTTACATTATGATGCGTTCAGGCTCTAAATTAATATTGGCAAAGGTGAATTATAACATTATTATAATGGGTTCAAATGTAGTCTTGTAAAACCACCGTTTTTGGCGAAATAAAAAATAGATATTAACGCAGGATTATGATCTGTTTTAGCTTCCTAACAAAAAGTGCAAATGGCAATAAGGAGTTGATGTAGTACATTATTGTTTTGATGTATAGTTTTTAAAATCGTAATTGACTGGTATTAGTAGCGAGTAGGAATCGTGACATCCCTACCATGTCAGCAATGTTCCGTAAAACCTACATTTTTTGTCTGGAGTTAATTCAACACTTTGTTTCTTGGACTCGTCTGCTGTAGCTTTGTCCTGACGGAGGAAGCCTCAGGCGATCGCTCCTTCCTCCCTGTTGTGACTCTTAACGGCGTCTCTGACTTTCCTCCAGCTTTATGAGTCCTGAATGGCCCTTTCTGTTCCCGTCTCCTCACTCAGGTGTCCTTTATGTGTCTCTGCACCTGCACCGCCTGTCAGATATTTATTGTAGATGTCTTGTTGTCCGTGTAGCAGTCACGAGTTGGGTGATAAATGTGCGTAAGTGTTGTTCCTCCACGTCCTTTCTGCAGCGTCGGAAAGTTTGTGAGGACATTTGCAGTGACGAGACAACCTCCACATTTAAACATATAGTTTCATTCATCACCTGGCCTGTGAGTGACGCGAGACGTTGATCGCTCTCTGTTTTCACTGATAAGAAAGCACACTTTCCTCCACAAATTATATTTTTATTCTCAGGTGTGAAAGTGAGATTTAAATCTCAGAGACGACACAGTTTTAGGAAAAGTTGTCCTTGTTTCTAAAACTCTGTTCATCCTGCAACAAACTGAGATGCTCTCAAGAAGTTAACTTGTCATTTAATTTACCTATATTTCCTTTTTCACAACATCTACTGTAAATATCGTTTATATTCCAGCATCGTCGCTCGTCAATACGTCCTTCAGCTGACAGCCGTCAACATGTCCTCCAAACTACATGATGAAATGTACCTTCCAAAATAACAAACTGAGCTTTTTCTTGCTAAGCTGCGTGACGCAGTGAGTCCTGATCCAACACGTCTGTGGTTTAAAGTTTGGTTTCAAGAAAGAACGTGGTCATTAAATTGGACTAATTTCACTTTAAATTAAGATTTCCCTGTGTACATTACCCCTGCTCCATAATCTGCTTAATGTTATGCATATATATATATATATATATATATAAGATAACATTTAGGGGTGAATTAAAAAAATTTCAAGCACTTCAACTAAATATCTATGTTTATCACGATATAGCACGTTTTCTGGTAAACCATAAATAAATATGAAATAAAAGCTAAAACAGAACAAGACGGGTATAAAATACAAGAATCAAAAGTTACAGATGAATAATTATTTAATAAACCAAACCAATCAAATAACGATTATTTTCAATATCGATTAATCTGCAGATAAATTTCTAGATGAATAGATATTATAAAAGATAATCGTTAGTTGCTGCCCTAAAGTCCAAATACGTCAATATTTAGTTTACATATGACAAAGAAAAGCAGGAAATCTTCTCATTTGAGAAGTGTGTGTGTGTGTGTGTGTGTGTGTGTGTTTGTGTGTGTGTGTGTGTGTGTGTGTGTGTGTGTGTGTGTGTGTACTCTCATTTTCTGTCTGCCCACAGCGTTAAAGCCAAACACAAATATATGTAATATAATCTGCATATTTAAATCCCCCGCAGGAAGATAAAACTTTATTCCAGTGAGTGTGATACGTTCACATATATATTCTGTTCCACACTGTTACACAACTTCATTGAAGTTTATTTAAATCCCCCGCAGGAAGATAAAACTTTATTCCAGTGAGTGTGATACGTTCACATATATATTCTGTTCCACACTGTTACACAACTTCATTGAAGTTTATCCAACTTTATCAAGTTTAATATTGAAACCCAAGAGGCTGCTTCTTTGTGTCGCCATCTTTAAATGAAAGTCTGTGGAGCAGAACTTTGAAACATTCACTTCAGTCTTACTTTTGGTATCTCGGGAAACTTGACTTTTTTTCTAAAACATGACGTGGAGCTTTTTTGTGGCTGAGATTGTAATTTGAGGATGATCCAACAATGTTTAAGGACCTGAAATACATGTGAAAATGCAAAGAGCCTGCAGCTCATGACTTCTGCTCGCCGCTCTGCGATGTCTCTGATCCTGCAGGCAGCAGAAAGAGAGACCTGATGAACACACAGACTGAAACACAACATCTGCTTCAGTACCACACACTACTGCAGAACTATAAAGCAAAATGTAAAGCATTGTGCAAAACATGAGGAAAGTGTCACATAAAGGACCATCAAGTGCAAAATAAATATAAATACTAGTAACTGCCACAAAGAGCTTCCTGTGTCTGATGTTGCTCTTCAGTCTGTGAATATGTGAGTTGTTTCAGAAGACGTCTCCGATGTTCATAATAATGATTACTAGTATAGTAATAGTAATAGTGCTTTAACGTATCATTATGAAGTCATTTTAAGTTATATTTATACTCGTTTAAATAAGCAATTGTATAGTGTTTCCCAAGTTTTATGTGGAAGGAATTAAAAGCCTCGATTAATTAAGTTTTACATTATGTTGCGGTTCAACTTGTTCATTGAACTCTGGACTCATCTTGATGCTCAAATTTAATTTATTCTACATTGTAAACAACACAAATCTGTGTTGAAATAAGCGCGTTAACGCTAGCTGTTAGCTGTTAGATGTTAGCTGTTGGATGTTAGCTGTTAGCTGTTAGATGTTAGCTGTTGGATGTTAGCTGTTAGCTGTTAGCTGTTAGATGTTAGCTGTTGGATGTTAGCTGTTAGCTGTTAGATGTTAGCTGTTGGATGTTAGCTGTTAGCTGTTAGATGTTAGCTGTTGGATGTTAGATGTTAGCTGTTAGCTGTTAGATGTTAGCTGTTGGATGTTAGCTGTTAGCTGTTGGATGTTAGCTGTTAGCTGTTAGATGTTAGCTGTTGGATGTTTGCTGTTAGCTGTTGGATGTTAGCTGTTGGATGTTAGCTGTTGGATGTTAGCTGTTGGATGTTAGCTGTTAGCTGTTAGATGTTAGCTGTTGGATGTTAGCTGTTGGATGTTGGATGTTAGCTGTGGATGTTAGCTGTTGGATGTTAGCTGTTGGATGTTAGCTGTTAGCTGTTGGATGTTAGCTGTTGGATGTTAGCTGTTGGATGTTAGCTGTTAGCTGTTGGATGTTAGCTGTTGGATGTTGGATGTTGGATGCTAGCTGTTGGATGTTAGCTGTTGGATGTTAGCTGTTGGATGTTAGCTGTTGGATGTTGGATGTTGGATGTTAGCTGTTGGATGTTAGCTGTTAGCTGTTGGATGTTAGCTGTTGGATGTTAGCTGTTGGATGTTGGATGTTGGATGTTAGCTGTTGGATGTTAGCTGTTGGATGTTGGATGTTGGATGCTAGCTGTTGGATGTTAGCTGTTGGATGTTAGCTGTTGGATGTTAGCTGTTGGATGTTGGATGTTGGATGCTAGCTGTTGGATGTTAGATGTTAGCTGTTGGATGTTGGATGTTGGATGTTAGCTGTTGGATGTTAGCTGTTGGATGTTAGCTGTTAGATGTTAGCTGTTGGATGTTGGATGTTGGATGTTAGCTGTTAGCTGTTAGATGTTAGTTGTTGGATGTTAGATGTTAGATGTTAGTTGTTGGATGTTAGCTGTTGGATGTTAGCTGTTAGCAGCCAGTATCAGAGTTACTATTGAGTTGCATTGTGATGCGTTCAAGCTCTATTCAGTACAAATGTAATCATGATGTATTCAAATGTAATCTTTTAAAATGTAGTTTTTGGTGAGAAACTTGAATAAATCCAAGATGTTCGAATGTTTTTACAGAAATATAAAATATATATTAGATGAATTATGAGCTGTTTAACTTCCTGACAGAAACCAGTGTGAAGTAATAAAGGAGTGATGTTGGAGTACATGGGATAGCTAATGTTTAGTTTTTTTATTCTTGGTATCAAATTGTTTTGGAGAATCATGGTGCTAAATCTCTGTAATGGTGAAGTCTGGTGTGTTTCTGGACTTGTGTTCATGCTCACTCAGGTCCCTCCCTTTAATGTATTTATTCTCAAAAACATGTGTCATGGTCATACAACACAACATGAAGCACAAACTTTCATATGTAGAGCAAAGATTCACTTCCACAGATGAGTCATTAGTCTCGCTGATAAACACTTTTCTCTCTGGAAAATGAATAAATTCAGTTAGTTTTTTCTGCTCACACAGGAAACATTAAAGCAACGTGTCTGATCCTGCTCAGTGTCCCCGCTGGAATCATTTGGTGCCTTTTAAACCCAATCGTGTCCATCAAAGACATAATCTGCCCCGTCCACTGCCAGGAAGTCAATTAGAGACTTGGGGGGGATCTGAGCAAGAGCTCAGGTATTCTTTTTTTTTTTACTGCCAACGCTGTTCAGACGAGACCCAAAGGGACTCAAATCGGCCCCAAAACGACCATAAAGCTTCAGTCGGCTTCCAACAAAACCCTGAACGCATTCCGGTCCGCTGCATTCAGGAAGGTTTGTTTGAAATGATGGGCTCGCTGTGTCTTTTAAAATTATACTTTGAATTTCTCAGCGAGTGCTCGAAGGATTCAGAGTGAACGAAGGTGGAAACACTTTGTATCCCAAGTCATAAAACTGCAGTTTAGAATTTTTTTAAATCTTTGCACATGTTTGAGAGCTCGCAGGGATCAACAGGGATTGAGAGATTTCATAATCATTTTGTTTTGCAACAGAGATTCGGCTTGATCAGACCATTTTGGATAATGTTTGTTAACTCAGCTGCCATAAAAAAGACAAATAAGCAACAATGATTATTCATCGCATGACAAAGTAAGACAATTCAGGAGTATACAGTAATAAAAACATACCAATAATACAAATAATCTGAATGGTTTCTGGTTTCTGGTTCACTCTGTGTTTTTCTATATCATCCATCGTCTTCCACTTATCCGGGGTCAGGTCCGCGGGGGCAGCAGCTCCAGTAAGGAACCCTAATCTTCCCTTCTCCGGGCCACATCCTCCAGCTTCCGACTGGGGGATCCCGATGCGTTCCCAGTGAGGAGATATAATCTCTCCACCGAGTCCTGGGGTCTTCCCCGGGGTCTCCTCCCAGCTGGATGTTACCTGGAACACCTCCCTAGGGAGGCGCCAGGTGGCATCCTTACTAGATGAACCACCTCAACTGGCTCCTTTCAACGTAAAGGAGCAGCGGCTCTACTCCGAGTCTCTCCTGATGGCTGAGCTTCTCACTCTATCTCTAAGGGAGACGCCACCCGTCTGAGAAAACACATCTCGGCCCGCTTGTACCTGTGATCTCGTTCTTTCGGTCATTTTATCAGTCTGTTGCTTTCAAAAAAGAGGAAAAATATTGTAATCAGATTAATTTGATGACTTCTGGGACAGAATTAAGATTATTAATATAGATTTATAAGAGGTGGAAGTCGTGACTGAGACGTCACCCGTTAGTTTGTGGATTCGGTTTTGAAACCCTTAAGTTTGGTCGTCACTATCTTGGTTTCTTTGCAACCAGAAGTGACGGGAGAGTGGAGCTAACAATGGACAAGAATAGGACAAACACGGACACCCCAAACACGGACACCCAAACACGGACACTCAAACACGGACACCCAAATAGGACAACCTATCAATCACAGGTAGCCCCGCCCTAAAGAGACACTGCTTCATCCTCTATCTTACTCTAAATGTTTCCATAAGTCACTAAATGAAACATCATGTTGAAGAAGACTTGAAACTACAGATTAATAAGACATAAACTCCATCAGGAAAATGTTACTGAGGTAATAAATCAAGAGAGAAGAAACATTTTCTCATAGACTTCTATACAATCAGAGGAGTCGCCCCCTTGCTGGAGGTTACAGAGAAGTAGAAACATTTTCTCATAGACTTCTATTCGATCTGACTTCTCTTAGCTTCTCTTAGTTGCTCCTGCTCTTACATCCCACGAAGGCTTTTATGGCTGTATAGAAGCATAAAATAGAAATATTACAGATGTCATGTGCATCAATTAAAGCACATTTAATTGACGAAAAAACGTGTTTTTTATAAAACTTTGTGATCTCCAGAATGAAACAAAGTTTGGTGTAGTTGATCCATGTTAGACAAAGAGTAAAGCTGCAGGCTGTGAGAGGGTTTGTCGAGGTCAATTTGGGTATGTTTGTTTTATTTTTTCCGAGATGAATCTGAAAGAACAACAGTCGGGCGATAAAGCAACAGAATATATGTTTGTAAGCGGAGCGTCGGCTCAAGTACGGAGCTTAGTTTGTTATTCAGCGCTGCAGGGAGATTAGATTTAAGAGGAAGTCAGAGAGGAATTTAAAATAAGCTGAATACGCTGCCTTCAGGTGCAAGTTCTGCACCAAGCAAGCTGTATATCAAACATATAGATTTAACCCCACTGACACAAACACTACTAATCAAATATCTTGTGAAAGGGTCAAACACAAAGTCCAGCCAATATGCATGTTTATTTTCTAAAGGTGTTTTTTAATATTCTCTCTGGCCCATATATATATTTATATATATATTTAAATATATATATATATATGTATGTGTGTATAAATCAAATATAAGAAACACTTTCAATATAATCCATTTAACTGACACTTACTTTAGAGACATAGATGAAAGCTGTATAATATCTTGTGTCTCTGTAACATTGTGAAATGTTTTTATTCAAGCTTTAAATAACTGTTTTCCGCACTGCGTCTCATTTGTGCAAATGAACTTAAACTTAAAGCTTCTCAGACACAATTACATGATGGCAGAAATGGATTACACTCTATTTAATAATCCTGGTAAATCAGTACATGTGAGACAAATATATACATTATATATATATTATACAGTAGCGTACTCTTTGTACTCTGAAAGCTTTGAAGTTTTATTGATGTTTCTGTAACCTCGGGTGGTGTCTATGATAGTAGTTGTAAAACAACTATTACATTCTGATTGCCAGCTATATATATATATATATATATATATATATATATATATATATATATATATATATATATATATATATGATATGTTGTTTGTTTATGGAAAACTTGATGCCCGATCTTCTTGAAAACTCAGTGTGAAGCTTTGGTCCGTTACATGTTCGGATCATACGATCGTATGGACATTAGTTTTCACTAAAGTTAACTTTGCGATAGGACATTTGGCCTTGGCAGATGCTAGCACGCTTCAATTCCTCTTCTAGTTTATTGTGTCCAACACTTTTCAATCAGTCAAACTTTATTTATAAAGCACCTTTCAAACAAATCAAATGCACTTCAAAATGCTTTACAAGCGATTGACAAAAACTATGATGTTAAAGGGCCTACGAAATGATAAACATGATTCTACTGATGCTAGTAAATGCTATTTGTGGTGTAAAATGATGTGTTATTTATGACACAATGATCGCAGTATTTAATAAATCATGATTTAGTATGTCGACCACCGATGTTTACATCGCCGCTACCGGAAACACCCGACGCCGTGTTCTGACGTCACAAGTAGAACACAGTCCACCAGTTGAATACACAGACAGCACGGCAGACGTGGCGATGTCGGACTCTGGCTCGGATGTTTTCGACAGAATCGAGTGACAGTGAGTCGTCAATAGACTCGTTGCACCTTGAAGAAGAGGAGTTTATTGAAGAGGATGCCGGTGTCGTGGATTTAGATCATGCGGGCGAGTTTAACGTGGTGGAAACAGAGCAGCTCGAGACACAGTGTTCAAGATGGAGACACAGACGGGAGCGAACATGCAGATGATGGTGACGTGAATCTGGATTTGGCGGAGATCCTGTGCGACAACAGAACACAGACAGGTATATACATTTGACTATAGGTCATAGAACTTCTCAATATAAAGTAAATACATCATAATAAAACGTAACATTATCCTCGATCGTAAATAGATCGATAGCTATCGTTAGCTTGCAATCACTTCTCTACTTGGACACATCGACGTCCTGTAAAGCTTGATAACTTGATTCTCTCTCGAAGTTTCTGCGGTTGAGGTTCTATCGTTGTGTCTAATATGTCATATATTACGAGCTGTATATAAAGCATTAGCTATGAGCTAACAAACAGACCGGAGGACAGCGCTGGTTTATAAAGTATAGTCTGTGTACTGACCGTCTCACCTGTAGTGCTTACGAGCCTGTCGTCAAACACAGGCATATAAATAGTATGACGTTAAGAAGACGTTAATATTGGCCCTTTTCTGGATATTGCATATTGTGTACATGTCCTCACCACTCTTCTTTTTGTACATTTAGGTGTACATGTGAAAACTGTACAATTATGGAAACAATTGAAGAGCTGCTGCCAAGAAAAGGATGTCATGGAGGAACTCAATGAATATGAGGGACATGGTGCAAACAACCTGCAGAACAGATCACCCAGGACTCAAATCAAAGTGTCTGGATGTTTGGGTGTTGCAGACAGCCTACCACAGGTATGTTGAAGAGGGACAGACAACGAGCAGGTGCTCAGCCAACGTAATGAGGAAGTTACTTGTGTAATGTGTAGAGCTCAGAAACTTTGTATTTATGGGGAGTCGAATGGTCCCCTCTGGCACAGTCACAGAGTACACAGATAAATAAGGTGGAAGTGATTACCATTGACATGTATTATCTTGTATGTTACAGAATG
The DNA here is from genome assembly GCF_900634415.1 of Cottoperca gobio. Lineage (NCBI taxonomy): Eukaryota > Metazoa > Chordata > Actinopteri > Perciformes > Bovichtidae > Cottoperca > Cottoperca gobio. The sequence goes on along the minus strand of NC_041373.1, from coordinate 20,585,511 downwards.
CATCACTATGTGGCATACCGCCGGTGAGATGCTGCCGGGGAATACTTGGTAAGAACCACAGAATGCCATCATGTGCCATTCAAAAGATCTGTGCTACGTTTCCATCTGACAACTACACGTCGTTCAAGTATCAGCACTTTATTAGAGTCAATAACAAAACACAATGTCAGTTCAGTGATTGGATCTGCCTTCTATACAGCACAACAGCATCCCTCTGGTTTTGGTTCTTCCACCGACTGCTGAGTGGAGCTGGGACTTCCAAAGGTTCCCTCATCAACATTGTCTGGCACGAAGCGTAGAGTCTCGGTCAAGAGTTCAGTAACACACTCTGCAAAAGATATGTTTTATAATCAAGCATTATATATAATATGTATGTGTGTATGTATGTGTGTGTGTGTGTGTGTGTGTGTGTGTGTGTGTGTGTGTGTGTGTGTGTGTATATATATATATATATATATATATATATATATATATATATATATATATTATGATGCTGACCTTTGGAACAACCAACTTGGATTGGAACTTGCAGTCCAGCTGACCTGACACGTGGTCGCCTGCATGGACTTGTGGTGTGTCCGTGGAGGGGGATCCGTCTGCACAGCACTTTCTTTCTGAAATGTACAAAACACAACTTTACTAATAAATCTTGAACCTGTATTGCATGTTTATACATGTCTGCGTAAAGAACATATCTAATAACATTCATAATAAAAGATGTGGTTGAATTGATTGAGAGAGAAATGATATCAAATTAAACAAACATATGAATTATGTACATGCATGTGGTGATTGTATGTTTAAACACGTCATGTGCAGGTCTACTGGTACTACACCTGTAATGTACAGATGACGTACAGTCTGTATACTTACTGCTGTACACACAGCTCCTCCCCAGTGTGGACGTCCAACAGATGTTCGCTGATCATACAGGTGTCCTCAGTTCTGTCAGTGGCTTCATTCACCAATGTTTCAACACCTCTGTAATAATAGGGTGATCGTTAAACGTTAAATAGACTCACGCTTTTACTCAAACTACAGAATAAAATGGGGAAGCCTGTTATAAACATTGAATCTATACTTAATTAAGCTAATGAAGTGTAATTAGCTAAAGTTATTAATACTACAAACAATAACACACATCGGCTAGGGCCTGGTGTAAACTCGTTACATACAGTAGGTCTAGAGCGATGATGGCTTTATGCTTGAAACAATAAATACAGTAAACAAGTAGCACGGCGTACCTTCGCTCTCTCCCTTCTGGAGAATGCATTGCGTCGTCTCTCTGGTGGAGGACTCTGCACCGGCGGACGTGTTTGAGTCGGCGTGCTGGCTTGTGCTGGCTTGTGCTGGCTTGTGCTGGCTGGGGTCTCTGCAGGTTCTGGCTGGGGTCTCTGCAGTATTGTAGGCACAGCTTCTGCGTTCAGTTTTAAATTCTTTTTGAATCTCATTTCCTTGGAGAGCAGTTTGTTGGAAACACGATCTCTCAAAGTGCTGCCCACAAATCATCGGTTTCATCGACGCACTTGTCTTGTCCATAAACGCAACATTTAATCCTCTTTTGGCCACAGAAAGCTGGAGACGGCCCCACACCCCCACACAACACATCGCTTCACAAGTATCCTTGACGATCGATTGTTGTCCGTTCTTTCTCGTAATAATTGACAGCAGTCTTTGCTGCTTCAACGCAGACGAACACTGGCGGCGGCTGTAACTCAGACGAACACTGGTGGCGGCTGTAACGCAGACGAACACTGGCGGCGGCAGTAACGCAGACGAACACTGGCGGCGGCTGTAACGCAGACGAACACTGGCGGCGGCTGTAACGCAGACGAACACTAGCGAATACAACTATATTAAAAAAATATATATGGCACATTTCACAATAGATATGCAACCTCTATCATATACCAAGCTCAATAACACGGACAAAACATGATTTCGTAGGCCCTTTAAAAGTAGCAAAATAGAATAAAACAAGTCATAATGATCAACAGTAAAGTGTTAACAAAATACAGTAAATATTCAATATTAAAGATGATAATAAAATAAGTATAAATAATTAAATCATAGATAAAACACGACATACAAGTTAGACTAAAAAAACCAAAACAAATGAAAGTATTGTAGTTTAAAACATGATGAATTAATGAGACTTCAGATCTTGAATGCTGTTTGTCTCAGTGAAGTTCTGAAGACCTTTTATCTTTTGTCTTTACATAGAAGATGAGGAGTTTTCTGTATTTTGTAGAAATATTGGGATAAACTCTCATATTCACACGTCGGTGTTAACGAGTGTCGTTCCCCGAGTGTCCGACTTCTGATTAACTGTTTCCCCTCATCGGTCTTTCACTGCACTAATTAACTGGATAATTGGCAGAAGTGATATATAGACGTGTAAAAGCAGATCTCTTTGAAGACTCACAAAACAATCTGTGATTTCTGTTTTCTGATTCATATACGAGTCAACTCCTTTGGGATGTAAACTGTGAAGTAAATAAAATCCTGATTGTATTAATTCACACTTGATGATTATCACATGTACTTGTCCGCCTCAATCAATATGTATTATTAGTTATTAGTTATGAATGTGAAACACTGTAGGTTGTCTTCAGAGAGTTTCAGGTCTACCTCCATCTTGTCACAACAACGCTGCCCACCAAGGGGCGTAACCGCGCCAACGTGGGCCAATGAGAGAAGACTACGCCCTTCTGAAGAGAATATAGCAAAATGTTCATGATGTTTCTGTACCACTTTTACCAACAGACAGCTAACTGGCTCTTTATTGATTCGGACTGTGGACTTGGTGTGTTGAAAGTGCCCTCGGCTGAGAGTATTATTGAAATGCTGTCATCATCACTTTAAATAAATACTATCTTCATCATTTAGAAGTTTACTGGATTAATTTTAAAAGCAGTCATAGCGCCCTCAGAGCTCCTAAATCAAATCAAATCAAATTTATTTGTATAGCCCAATATCACAAATTATACATTTGTCTCAGTGTGCTTTACAGACTATACAGGATACGACACCCTCTGTCTTTAGACCCTCTGTCATTAGACCCTCTGTCCTTAGACCCTCTGTCCTTAGACCCTCTGTTCTTAGACCCTCTGTCCTCAGACCCTCTGTCCTCAGACCCTTTGTCCTCAGACCCTCTGTCCTTAGACCCTCTGTCCTTAGACCCTCTGTCCTTAGACCCTCTGTTCTTAGACCCTCTGTCCTTAGACCCTCTGTTCTTAGACCCTCTGTCCTCAGACCCTCTGTCCTTAGACCCTCTGTCCTTAGACCCTCTGTCCTTAGACCCTCGCATCGCACAAGGAGAAACTTCCTAAAAGAAACCCCATAATTAAAGGGGAAACATGTAAGAAACCTCAGGGAGAGACTGAGGAGGGATCCCTCTCCCAGGACAGACAGACGTGCAATAGATGTCGTGTGTACAGGATAAACAACATAGTACAAATACAACATTTGACAGAAATGATGTTGTGTTGAAAAAGAGAAAGTTTGGATGAATCCAGGAAAATGTCAATAAGGCTTTCCGGTGTCCAGCAGGACCAGGGCAGCAGGCGCAGCCACGATTCCTGATCCTGACGTAAACTTGAGACACAGAAACTCTGGGGATGATGCCCCGGATGATGAGTTAGTAACATACATTTACATAAATGCATACAGAAAACCGACAAAATTCTGACCAAGAACACTGCGGCACATATCAATGTTCAGACAAACAATACAACATTAGCATAATGCCCTCTTAAAAACAGAGGGAGAGTCGAATTTAAACGAGCGCGACATTAAAAATGCATGGAATACAGACCAGGCAGTAAATATAAAGTGTCCGTGCTATTTTAACTGACTGCTTTGCGAGCAGGAAAATAAAAGAATGAGGAGAAACAAAGTTTGTTGTAAATTTACTGACATCCTTTGATCCGAAGTGAAAACAAACTATTCAGAGTCTAATTTCCATGATTTCAGAAACCTTTCCCATCAGACACTTTTATTGCTGTTCATAAGTAGTTCAGCGTTCAGCAGGTCGATAACATGAAGGATCCCGAGTTTTACCGTTTTATTCAAACCACTGATGAGAACCAATGAAAGTAAACCAACTCCAAACATCTGGCTTTGTTCAAATGTGATTGTTGTTACGAGTGTTGAGCAGATTACGGAAATGATTTGGCTGCTGGTTGGTGTCCATGTTTGTTTTGGTACCAGAACACGTGACAGTTGGCGTCCATGTTTGTTTTGGTACCAGAACAAGTGACAGTTGGCGTCCATGTTTGTTTTGGTACCAGAACACGTGACAGTTGGCGTCCATGTTGTTTTGGTACCAGAACAAGTGACAGTTGGTGTCCATGTTTGTTTGGTACCAGAACAAGTGACAGTTGGCGTCCATGTTTGTTTTGGTACCAGAACACGTGACAGTTGGCGTCCATGTTTGTTTTGGTACCAGAACAAGTGATAGTTGGCGTCCATGTTTGTTTTGGTACCAGAACACGTGACAGTTGGCGTCCATGTTTGTTTTGGTACCAGAACACGTGACAGTTGGCGTCCATGTTTTGTTTTGGTACCAGAACACGTGACCGTTGGCGACCATGTTTGTTTGTACCAGAACACGTGACAGTTGGCGTCCATGTTTGTTTTGGTACCAGAACACGTGACAGTTGGCGTCCATGTTGTTTGGTACCAGAACATGTGACAGTTGGCGTCCATGTTTTGTTTGGTACCAGAACACGTGATAGTTGGCGTCCATGTTTGTTTTGGTACAGAACATGTGACAGTTGGCGTCCATGTTTGGTTTTGGTACCAGAACATGTGACAGTTGGCGTCCATGTTTGTTTGGTACCAGAACGTTGACAGTTGGTTGTCCATGTTTGTTTTGGTACCAGAACATGTGCAGTTGGCGTCCATGTTTGTTTGTGTACCAGAACATGTGACAGTTGGCGTCCAGGTTTGTTTTGGTACCAGCACATCTGACAGTTGGTTGTCCATGTTTGTTTTGGGGTACCAGAACATGTGCAGTTGGCGTCCATGTTTGTTTTGGTACCAGCACATCTGACAGTTGGTTGTCCATGTTTGTTTTTGGTACCAGAAAACGTGACAGTTGGCGTCCAGTTTGTTTTGGTACCAGAACATTTGACAGTTGGCGTCCATGTTTGTTTTGGTACCAGCAACATCTGACAGTTGGTTGTCCATGTTTGTTTTGGTACCAGAACACGTGACAGTTGGCGTCCATGTTTGTTTTGGTACCAGAACATGTGACAGTTGGCGTCCATGTTTGTTTTGGTACCAGAACACGTAACAGTTGGCGTCCATGTTTGTTTTGGTACCAGAACACGTGACAGTTGGCGTCCATGTTTGTTTTGGTACCAGAACATGTGACAGTTGGCGTCCATGTTTGTTTTGGTACCAGAACACGTAACAGTTGGCGTCCATGTTTGTTTTGGTACCAGAACACGTGATAGTTGGCGTCCATGTTTGTTTTGGTACCAGAACATGTGACAGTTGGCGTTCATCTTTGTCCAGTGTTGCAAATGGACCCAGAGCTCATCCAGTAGTTGAGTAAAATGTTCAATCAGCCATGATGGAAAAAAAAAATAAGATAGTTTCCTTAAAAAGCTCCATTACGTTGGTCCGACACTGGAGCGAGTAAACCAGAGTTTGACCCTGAATTAGTCGCCTCGGGCCAAATTTCCCCCCGACCAGCTGTCGTTTGACAACTAATGTGATGAGGGCGGAGACGCCTGAATAAGTGTCCGAATAATCATCAATCTGGCAAATTTTAGTCGTCTGTCTGCAGTTTAAGCAGATCTGGGATCTGAATTTACCAACACAGCTGCTCTCAAAAGATTTGTAAAAACTAAACTAGTGAGCTTGTTTTTATATTGTACTATCACTATTATTATTAGATCCGCAACTAACGATTATTCATTATCGTTTAATGGTTTGGTCTGTAACATGTCAGAAAATAGTGTAAACGTCCACTCCACTTCCTCACAGTCCACGGTTTGTCTTGAAATGTCTTGTTGTCACTTTAATGATATAAGACAGAGAAAAGAGGTTGAAAAATAGTTGTTTATTTTCCTGTTGATCGATTCGTCAACGTATTGTTGCAGACCTGCGATAGAGAATAAATATTTTGGACAAAGCTGCTGGAAATATTTGGACTTCATATCGTTTGTTTCAATAATAGACAACAAGTTAACAAAACCACCACATTGACTCGTGCGTTCACAGGTTTGACATTTCTGTTAGATTTGATGGACAGAGAGTATTTATTTTCATATAATTGCCATTATTATTCTCAAGGTATCTCTTGAAGTGGGTCTCATTGGGTTACAGCAGGTTTGCTTTTCAAATCAGGCATTAAGATGTGTTCACCCTGACCACATTATCTCTTGACTTTAGCACCAAATTATCATATTTCTCTGTGATCCGGCACTTTGATGCTCATCATGTTCTCAACAGTAAAATGGTTTCAGAGGTATCAATTCTACTGGCTGTGAGTCATTTATTCCACTTTAATTGTCTCCTTCTTCCTCACCTGCTTCCCATATCTTCCATTTCCTGTGAAATTGCCCGGTGCTCTGCGAGGATAAAGGCCTGGCAGCTCGTAACAGCCTCCAGACATTTTATCACATCTCTCTCCCTGCCTCCATCCATCTCTGTCTTTATTTCTCAGTCTGACCCGATGTGTCAGGTTGAATGGTTTTCATTAAGTGCTTTTATCAAAAAGATGAAATGATGCAAAAAAATAAAACAACGCGGATCGAGCAAATTGGGACGAATTGTGTTTGTAACATCAAAGTTAAATGAGTTAAAACACTTTTCAGATAACGGGCTGCAGGGAGGTAAACAAGGCTGAAAGAAAAGCTGCTGAAACGGCTTAAAGTTGTCATGTCTCGTCGAATTTGTTAAGTTGTTCATGTTGTCATGTCACTTCCTGTTTTATTTTGTACCTACCTCTTGTTTCTCAACCCAGATCCCTTTACTTCCTGTCCTGGTGTGATGTCCCTCCATCATCAGCTTCTGCCTTGCACCTGATTGTTTCCACCTGTTCCCACTCACCTCTTGTATAAATTGTCCTGTCTCCCCTTGTCGTGTGTCAGTTCGTCTTGTCATATCCATGTAAGAGCATATACCTATATCCTGCTAGTGGGCCCCTGACACTGTGCACGTCTGAAATATATGTTATGTATTGTTATTGTCTGTTGCTGTTTTTTTATTTGTATTGGGTTTCATTTGCATTTTTTATTTTTTTATTTTGTAAAGCATGTTGAGCTGCATCTCTTGTATGAAAAGTGCCTAAAGTTTATTATTATTATTATTTTGAGAGTAATCCTGTTCATCCGCGGGGCAGAGCCGTAGTTATTTTAGTGTTTGTCAGCGTAAAACTACAGTTATCATATTTTAAAAACGTCTTCCTCACACTGACGGATGGATCTTATTTTGCAGATGCAAACAATAAAAAAATGAATTTTAAACTTTAAAACTCTTAACGAATTTAGAAACCCTGGAAGTGATCAAGCGTCAGAGCGAATAAAACACAAGTTATTTTACACATAAAGTTGAACCAGCTGCCTGGAAGTAAAGCAAAAGATTTAAAGTTCAACACAAACATGTCAACGCACTTTAATTAGCATCATCACTTTAACGATGACGGCCAGCTGCCAAACGTAAAGCCGGGTTTCCAGCCACGCACGCCGCACGCCGCACGCCACCGTCCACGTGTGGACCTGCGCTCGTAGAACAGCATATGTTATGCGTGTGTGTGTGTGTGTGTGTGACGTAATATAAAAGATAAGAGGGTAGGTCAGAGGATTAAAGGTGCATTTCAACAGATCTCAGCTGTATCTGTTTTTCACATTAGGATTTTGTTTGGTCTATAAAATGTTATAAATTAATGAAAATGTTCCCGTTTGTCCAAAGTGATGAATTTAAATGTCTTGTTGTGTCACTTTAATTTAAAACAGAGAGAAGCAGCAGAAAACAGACTTTACTTTACATTAAATAGATTTGAATGTTTAAATATTTAAAATGCAATGTTCACACTCTTTAATAGGTTATTAACGCTTGCAGAAAGCTTAAAAGTTTGATTATGTTTGATTAAACGTCCTGACAGGTCACATGCTGAGCGTGACATATGATGAGATATTATTATTATTATCATGATGCAATAAGTCTGTATTTAACCTGAGGCTCTGAGTTTACTGCTCATGTGTTTTTAAAATCTCAAAATAAACGCGATGATGTATTTCTTTGAATGGAAGACGGGCACAAGGTCCATTTTCGTTGTCAGTTGCCTGGCAACGATGCTCTTAGGGTTTAAAACAAAACGTAACGTCTAGGACACTTTATTGTGAAAATCTGACCTCATAAAGTGCCATCTGTACCCTGTGGTAACCATGGAAACCACAAAACAGTAAGATGGTAATGTAATCTGCAAAAGGAAAAGAGGAAGGAAAGGAAGAAGGAGAGAGGAAAGGAAAGAATGAGGGCTGAGGGAAAGAAAAAAGGAGTGAAAAATAAAAATGAGTTTTTGACACCTGACATGTCCTTTAGGAGACGTCTTTACCTCCTTCACTCTCAGCCGAGTCAGAACCATATCTGCCTCCCATGTCTGTCAATGAAGATTACACTTCCTGTCGCCTCCTTATCAGCTGTGACTCCCCGGGGGGGCTGAGGCCCTGGGGGAGTCAACATACAGTTATTCTCCTCAAACGCCTCCTCACATGTCCGAGGCTACTGCTCAGAGAGGAGCGGGAGGGGGGGAGAGGAAGAAGAGAGGAAGGAAAGAAAACGAAGAGTGAGACAGAAAGGAAAGGCAGAAGCAGAGAGGAAGGAAAAAAAGAGGAAGTGAGATCCTCCCTAGGAGACACACTGAGTGCACAGGGAGCAGAGAGAGGAATAACGAGGACCTGAATACGGTGTAAAGTAAGAAAAGAGGAGCAACAGAAGTGTTGAGACTTGTTCCTCCCTTTGAAATATTGATGGTTGTTGGCTGAGGTGTGAACATCAAAAGCGTATTTTCCTCCAGTGGCCACACGCTTAGTCACGGCTCACAAAAACACACATTTCATACTCAGTCCAACCTTTTCTCCGGCACAGAAGCAGCCGACCAGCATGAATAGTGCACGACGACGTGCGAGCAACCTTTACAGAAGGGCTGAAGACAGAGCAGAAGAAGATTCTGCAGAATCTCCTGAGCTGCAGGACTTCTTCTTCTGTTCCAGTCAAACTGCAGGCAATGTTTCTTCACCGCGTTGACATCCAGGGCAAAATAATGTGAAAGATGTCTGTTTATATTGTGAATAATGTGAAAATGTCTGTTTGTGATGTGAATAATGTGAAAATGTCTGTTTATAATGTGAATTATGTGAAAAATGTCTGTTTGTAATGTGAATAATGTGAAAAATGTCTGTTTGTGATGTGAATAATGTGAAAATGTCTGTTTGTGATGTGAATAATGTGAAAATGTCTGTTTATAATGTGAATTATGTGAAAAATGTCTGTTTGTAATGTGAATAATGTGAAAAATGTCTGTTTGTGATGTGAATTATGTGAAAAATGTCTGTTTGTAATGTGAATAATGTGAAAAATGTCTGTTTGTGATGTGAATAATGTGAAAATGTCTGTTTGTGATGTGAATAATGTGAAAAATGTCCATTTATAATGTGCAAAATGTTTGGTTGTGATGTGAATAATGTGAAAAATGTCTGTTTATATTGTGAATAATGTGAAAATGTCTGTTTGTGATGTGAATAATGTGAAAAATGTCTGTTTATATTGTGAATAATGTGAAAATGTCTGTTTGTGATGTGAATAATGTGAAAATGTCTGTTTGTGATGTGAATAATGTGAAAAATGTCTGTTTGTGATGTGAATAATGTGCAAAATGTTTGGTTGTGATGTGAATAATGTGAAAAATGTCCGTTTATTAAGCAATGAATGAATATAAATAATAACAATGAATGTTGAGAATAAAGCAGTGAATGTTCTTTGTGAAAATTACAAAGAACTGGTTTTTGATTTGTATTCCCATCATTACCGTGATTACAGTCATGACTAATAGAAGTTGTTGTTTGTTTTTATCTGTATTTTTCATGATTTTTGTCGACCACTTGCTAACTGCCTTTTTAGATTTCCTGCCGTGTGAATAGTGTGTTTGTTATTTGTCAACACGTCTCCAGAGAAACTTTTACTCAACAAGTCAGAAGTCAGAAAACATTTCGCACCAAGAATCATTCTCTGCTCTCAGAAAGCTTCACATTTCCCGACTGTACCGTGTCATTTGTACAGCGGGAGTTCACTTTCCCCGCTGCACTTCACTGAAGTGAGTCCCTCGCAAACAGTGTTATTTGTGATTATTAAAGGGCCGGCGTCCTCGTGGGAGTGATGGTTAGCGGACAGAAAAGCACTATATGAGGGGGCTCCTCTGTCGGGGTCGAGGGAGGACAAGCGGTACGTGCCCGACGATTATTGATTAATCTTGTTGATCCCTGAAATCATTGTGTAATGTACGAATGTGTATTAGTGCCAATGTAGGTCGAGAAATAAATGACAAATATTCAGAGAAAAAACTCAGATTAAAGTGATAAAACTGGGATATTCTAAGTTATATACGCAGAGATTTAAATCCTGAAAATACAAGAAAGTATATTCACTGAGATTAAATTGGTAAAATTTATGAGAAAAAACACATTTACGAGAAAATAAACTTGTAATAAATAATAAATCTAAGCCAAAATAAACAGAAATTCTCTGAAATTAAAGTATAAAATTTACGAGAAAAAAGTCTAAAAATTCTTGAGAAACACTTGGAATATTCTCTGAATTTATTTATTTATAATCTCAGATGAATTGAATTTTTCTTGCAAATAAAGAAAACAATAAATACAATAAACGATAAAGTTTACTGCTTTACTGTCAGAGAATCTGTGCTTTTCTTCTCACACATTTATGACTATTATCTTTATTATTATTATTATTATTATTATTATTATTAATATTTTAGTTTTTAATCATACATTTGTGAGTTTTAAATTTTAAATTGAGATTAAATTACTAATTAAATCTCAGCGAATTTCTTCTCTTAATATTTTAACGTTAAACCCGATCATCTCTAATTACAACTTTAACTTTAATAAACTTTAAGTCACCTCTTTAAAAACTCTGAATCTGACTCCTGACTCGGGGGGGGGGGGCGGCTGCAGGGCATTAATGATCCAATTATCTGATATGATTACCTGCAGACGTCACACCGACTGTATCCGACTTCTACCTGTGTTCAACACCGTGTGGGAATCTGAAACCTTTACTAATGGAATCCAGTTCAACTCTTTCTGTGGGGAAACTAGATTTAAGAATAATATCTCACCTCCATACCTGTCAACATTGGAATTTCAAAATAAGGGAACATTTTTGGCAGACTCCGCCCATATTTTAACAGCTCTCAGCCCCTAACCATATAATGTAAATGTAAACACATAAGGGACCTATACATTCAGGAAATACATGTTTATGTGAAGTATGTATTTTATTTATTAGTTATTATCATCAATATATTTGATGATTGATGAGTTGTGTGTCTTTTGTTTCCCCCACGAGGACTTCCTTGTGAGAGTCGGGAAACATGTTGCGACACTGCGACTGAAATCACCGCAGAAGCTGAAGGCGACATTATGTATTATGTATTATCATTACTCACTTGGTCTGCCTCCGACACACTTCTTGTCACACATGAAGTCATTGACAGTGTGTGTTTGTGCCTCGTGCTTGTGCTTGGACGATTGTTCTTGCTGGCGAACATCGCTTATTCCGCCGTGTGCGATGCTAACATCAGAATGACACACTTTACAAAAAGTACAAGTTTGCCCGACTCTGCTTTTAATAAATAAGTGAAGGTCTCCTCTCATTTGTACTTATATAAAGTTTTAACTTGTTTGGCAGGTACAGCTGCGTCTCCATCTCTCTCCCGTTCACTGTGACTCTCATCATATGTTCTCTTCTTCTTCTGTGTTATTGTTCCTGTTTTCTTCTTCTGTGTGTTTACTGGCGGATAACGTGTTTCAGCTGATGTTAAACATAATACTGCCACCTGCTCTACCGGAGGCCACTTTACCACTGGACACTTTTTTAAATTAGGCCTATTTTTATTTTTGAAAGGTTAAAAATACGGGATAATTACGGGAAAATATTTAAACGGGAGGAAAACGGGATAGAAGGAAAAATACGGGATAATCCCAGGAAAAACGGGAGAGGTGATAGGTATGCTCACAAGTTTCATTTAATATAATGTGCTAATAAATTAAATATATAAAGTTATGTATAACATTGTAATAAGAACTATAACGTAAAGAAAGTAATTATGAAAGTGAATATTGATGTTCTGATTGTACAAATATCAGAACGCTGTTGAGAAACATGCAGTTACGTTTTCCAAAACTCTCATAGTAATAATAATAATAATAATAATAATAATAATAATAATAAGATACCCATTTCAATGCCGCAGTAAAAAACTAAAGAATAACTCCATGTACTTCATCATCACTCCTTTATTACTTTATACTGGTTTCTGTCAGGAAGTTCAATTCATAATTCATCTAATATCTATTTCATATTGAAAACATCTTCAAACACTTGGATTTATTCAAGTTTCTCTCCAAAAACTACATTTTACAATATTACATTTGAACACATGATAAAGTTATCATTTTCTTTTTTCCTGAATAGAGCCTGAACGCACCATAATGTAACTGTATGGCTGCTAACAGCTAACTTTAGCTCGGTACCGACAACTCTACAAAATATATATATATATATATACATATAAATAAATAAATATAAATATAAACATATAAATATATACATTTATATATTTATATGTTTATCGTCATGTTTAATTTTGGCATCGACTTGATATCGGCTCTTGTGACGTTTGCAGTGTTTATAAAAGACGTACTGTGTGTGTGTTCTGCACTGAGACCCAGAGACCCTCAAAGAAAACCTGTTTGCTGTCCGGCTCCAACATGAAGGAACATAGATGTCAGGTGAGCAGGAAGTCTGCACACCTTCTGCAGACTGAACACTCACCTGTTTCAACTGCAGCTGGACAATAATACAAATAATAATAATAATAATGTTGTGTGCTGCACTTACTTTACTTTGGCTTGTTCTGCACTTAAAATGATTTCATGATTGTTTGCACTTATTGTCACAGAAGCATCAGCTCAATGTAATATAATGTAAAGTAATGGTTAAAGGACCATATAACAAGGGGGCAAAAGGGCAAAGATAAAAATATAGATGTGTGTATATTGATCTCTTTCCTCCTGATGGAGTGAAGAAGTCGCTGCTCCGTCCTCTCTGTGCTCCGTCAGCTCACCTGCAGTACATCTGTACATTAAAGTGTTAGCATGGAGCTAACTGGCTCCCTCAGACACGATGCTGCTCTCAGCTGTTGTTTCCGTCCTCTAGTGTTCGGACCTCGTTGGCTCTTAGTATGAACCGCAGTGCCTCCCTCCTCTGTTGCCATGGTGACGGCAAGCATCACCACGGCAACCCTTATCATATCCTCTCTTTACCTTTTCATCTTTCAAAAGACATTTTTGAGTTGTCTCTACGAGAAAAAACTTGATTATTCTCTGAATTTATTTCTTTATAATCTCAGAGAGTTTGAGTTTTTCTTGCAAATGTATGACTTCATCTTGGAGAATATATATAAATATAAAATATATATATATTGATATAAATAAATATAGATTTTGTAAATTTACTGCTTTTATTTTGAGAGAATTTGTGATTTTCCTTCCTCACAAATCTATAACTTTAATAGCTCAGAATATTTTCTTGTAAATTGCATTTTTCTCCTGAATTTACCAATTTAATCTCAGAATCTTGTTCATTTACAATTTAAATTGCAAAATAAATAAGAAATGGATTTATGGGATGTTATTCTGCATTATGTTGAGTTCTCTTTACTGTCCATGATTGTGTTTCCACAGAGCTGCAGGAAAACAAAGACACAGAGAAGGAAATGTTTTGTTGTTCAATGAAAAAGAAAAGAACATTTGCAGTTGTATTGCTCAGTTTTTACCAAACCTCAGACATAAAGAAGGGAATATTTAATTTGATAAAGAAAAGATCGTCGCCAGTTGGTGTAGAAAGAACGGCAAAATGTTTGAGTTTGGCATCATGCCCCCGGCTTCAGTCCCGTAACATCGGAAGTGCTTCTGCTTTTGCTCGGTGGAATCAGCTGAAGGAGGTCAACGGGCTGAAACGTCACGCCCAGGCGGCCATTTTTCTTCTTGTCCGGTAAACTAAAGATACGGTTTGCTAGCTAGCTAATGTGAAAGGGATTCACCGACGCTGCATGAAATGTGCAGGTTGTGCTTGGAACTGGCGACCGTGGTGTTGTGACGTGTCACGTTGGAAGGGGGAGGCCGCCATCTAGTGGCTGAATGTGTAATTCCGAGTCTCCTCCGCAGCTTCCCTGTGAACGCTGTGGAGCGGGTTTAGTTCCTCGGACAGGAAGTGGAGACTCTGGTTTTCTGCTCCTTGCAGTGATTTGAACATGAATTGCTGTGAAGGTGAGAGACGGAGGTCTGTTTCTCTGCAGGCCCGATGATGTTGTGGAGGCTGCACGACCCCCGAGTCGAGCTGGAATACTAACAACTCTTCTTCTGTGGTTTGTCGGCAGGGACAGAAGGCTGCGAGCTGCAGACACAATGATGGACTCTGCTCAGGGGCCATTAGTTCCCACTTAACCTTTTAGTTTCTCCCTAAATACATCTTTTAAATCTTTCAGCTCTGCAGCTTCGTAGTGCAGCCGGTCTGAGAGACACGAGTTCCCAAAGAGGCTGAATATCAAGGAATTATGTGCATAAAGTGAATTTACAGGGAGGATTCATTCTCAATGAATCTGCAGATTATGTTTGTGATATGTTGAAGTTTCATCACCAGAAAGCAAAGTCGTGTTTTTCTGACTGAACTTTCTGCAGAGGAGACTGAAAGTGTTCTGAAGTAGAACCTCTAACGGATTCTTTCCGTCCTTTTGTTTCTCCTTTTCATCCCCTGTTCTCCGTTTCCCTCCTTCGATACAGCTTCCTGTCAATAGTGCTGCGATGGATTCAGCGGAGAACAATGTGACAAAGCAGCGAGACGCTTTGCTCCATCAATAGCGCTGTGATTTCAGCTCTTTGCGTCTCTCCTCTAATGCTGCTGGATGGCTCGGTCAGGCCATAAAAGCCATTTAAAAAAAGCCCATTCACCCCGTTTGTGTGTGTGTGTGTGTGTGTGTGTGTGTGTGTGTGTGTGTGTGTGTGTGTGTGTGTGTGTGTGTGTGTGAAGGTAATTCCTCCCAGATCGCCTCGAGACAAAATACTTCAGGTTTTTTGGTTTTGACTGAACTCAATACTTAAGTCGCCTCATTTCCCTCCCACGCCTCCTCGCTGTTGTTCGCTGCCACTTGAGAGCCGCAGCGTCGACTTCCTGCCGCTCTGAATGTTAAACCGGCTGAAATCGAGCTGCAGCAATGAAGAAGAGGAAGAGGGTGACGACAGGGGACACAAGGACAAAGTGTCAGAGCTGAAGCTCGGAGACTCCTGATGAACAAATGAACCATGGCCTTCCTACTTCCAGGCCATGGTCGAACCAGACACCCAGCGCGTTCACTTCGCTCTGTGTCGACCAATCGGCTCGCTGCTCCCTCACTACGAGTGGGACTCAGATTCCCCTCAAACAAAACCTTAATGGAAACATTTAAATAATCATAATAATCTGTTCTTTGTATGTTGCACTTATATTGGTTTGGCTTATTTATAGCTAATAGTTGTGTGTGTGTAATGTGATGTACACATCACATTACACACACACACACACACACACACACACACACTAAATCTCGCCTTATTAGTGAAATGTTATTGTCATGAAATCAGGAAAAGTGTTTTTATTCTGCAGCGTTTCTGTATGAAGAACATTATGAGTGTTGTGAGGCGATCTGGACATTTCTGCTCCTCTTTGGAGAAAAACTATGTTTTATGCATCTCAAAGGGAAACGAAGAGAGAAATCCAACAGGAAGATGCAGACTGATCACACCTGAAACACCTGAAAATATTTTTTTGAATCGGGTTAATTAAACTTCACGCTGTCGAATGAGAAGCCCTTGAAACGTCACATGACTCAGTAGCAGCTTGTCTATTGGTCCAAAAAGAAGCATTGTTCTGGACTTGATTTTATTTCTCCTCAGCTTTCAAAGCGCTGCTGACTGCGAGGCATAAACATCTCTTTACCCACAATCCCTTGTGATCGCAGGTTATTATGTTCTCGCACCTCGACTCTCTGTTTGGTGCCAGCAGAGCTCAGACTGTGAACATTATTTATATCTTTTCATCTTTATGCTTTCATGCAGCCAACTTTTCTTCTTTCAGTGTTTTTCTTTGCATCTTTTATTACACGGCGTCCGAACTACGGCAGCCCGGAGAGGCCAACAAATAAATTCTTGTGATCCATTATTCAAGTTTGATCTAAATAGTTTTCTCTCATGTTTGTTATTTAAGAACAGGTGAAAACTACAAGTTCAGTTTTTGCCAGGATCAGATAGTTAGTAACTAAAGTTTTGTCAGGTGATTTATTTTCTTTAGTTTATTGTTGTAATTCTCTTTTCGACCACAAGAGGCCGATGTTCTGTATGTTCTGAATACGACTAAAAGCAGCAGATGATCTGATTTTAAGTACATTTCTCACCAAAAGAAAGACATGACGGTGATGTTACATAACTTGCTAACACACACAATATGTGTGCGGTGTGTTTAGGGTGCATGGAGAAATTAAAACTCGCCTAAAAGAAAACATGAGAGCTTTTAGTATTCACAACATCAGGTAGTGCTGCAGCCTCTAGTGGTCAAATTCAGTATTACAACAACACACACAAGTGTCCCAAAAACGTATTTCAACCACCCTGAAGTCGGTGTAAACCGTCAAAAATTCAAAATGTAAATGTTTTACGTTGTTATTGTCATCTATAGTGGTCATTGGCATAAAAACAGACAATTGGAATGATTAGGAAATAGATGATTGTATTATTATTTAAATATTTGCTTTGGTATTAGTAGTTTTAATGATGTATTATACGCTGTGTGTAATCTAATATCTATTTTATATTTCTGAGAAAACATCTGGATTTATTCAAGTTTCTCACCAAAAACTACGTTTTACAAGATGACATTTGAACACATCATGATTTACTTTCTACCAATACTCATCTTTACTGAATAGAGCTTGAACGCATCATAATATAACTCTATGCAACTTCCCTTCGCGTTAGCTGTTAGCTCCGAACAAACCTGCTAACAGCGTTAGTTTAACGTTAAGCTAACATTAAGCTAATGTTAAGCTAACGTTAAGCTAACGTAACACTTTCAACTCAGATTTCTTGTTCACCATGTATGAGGGAAAGAGTAACGCACGCCCCCTCAGGGCTACCAGAGTCACACTTTCTTCTTCTTTTCTTTTTCTTCTCATCTGTTTATTGACGGATTCTTTTACGCATTTTAACAATTAACTCGTATTTTGTAATCAGGCTTGCGACAGGTTAGCGCCAACGTTTCCTGAGCATTTCTTTCTCTCCGCCACGGCGTGGGTCATGTGCAACTGTCGGGAAGGATTCTCCACTCACTTCCCTCTTCACCCGTTGTGTACAGTATAAACCAGAAACTATCTTCTAACCTTCTGATCCGACGCGGCGCTGATGACAGTTATTCTGCGTCTCCACTGGAACTCTGAGTCTGAGCACCATCATCGAGCTGAGAGGAGGTGACTCGGTGTCAGACGAGACTGTTAAAGCGATGCCCCCCGGGGGTTTTCCATTTCAGTGGACGTCACGCCGCTCACGGCCGAGACCGGATGGAGGACAAAGCTCTGCCGGGCTCCCGGAGGGCAGCGCTCGACGAAAACAACAGAGGTGGAAATGAAAAGCTGCATTTTTGAGAGGTTCTGTAAGAAAACCTGTAAAAGATTTCCAGTCGTGGTTATTTAAAGAGAAAACGTAATAAGTGTGCAGCAATGAAAGAATTAAAGAGGTTTTGCTGTTGCTGCATTCAACAAATGTTTTAGTAACTGACTCATAATATCCACCAATAAAGCCGTAACGACGGTTTAGTTAAAAGGAGATGCTGTTCAAAGGCTTCAAAACAGAGCGTTTACATATGTCCCAAAATACAAGTATGAGCCTGAAATGAGCGTGACATGTCTTAATATATTAGTAAGTAGAGAGCAGGTTTGTTGGACCTCCTCACATGTGAGCAGCCAGTGAAGCAGCTGCTCACATGTGAGGAGGTCCAGTCTGAGCTCAGCCTCCGTGCAGCCCGGCTGTCCTTCAGCTCCATCAGTCAGGCTCTTTAGTGTAATCGCCGCCGCCCTGCAGCTGCCAGCTCGCCTGCAAACAACCAGCTAATTAACAAGTGCACCAACAAGAAGAGGGCCGGCTCAGCAGCCCGTCCTGCAGGCGGAGATCCAATCAGCCGCTGCAGCCAGCCAGTAAATGTAAAACAGTGTTGTCCCTGTCGATACGATGCCCCCCCCCCCCCGAGGCCTGAATTATGGGCTGTTGGAGGTTAACAAGAAACAAGCGAGCAAACACCCTCTCCTTTCCGCCCGCCTCCTCACTTCATTACCTGCCTACTCTCCCTTCCTCCATCTCTTCCTCTGTCTCCTCCAGCGTCTAATGTATGAAGTGGGAGCCTGTCTGCCTCTCCGCTCGCTGAGCGTTCTCTCTCTAATGAAACATGGCCTCTGGCTTTTTTCTGCATGTTGCAGGTGAAATTAATTGACTCCCTCGAACCAAAGCCGGTTCATCTTCCGCTCCGAACTCACGCCGCAGGTTCAGCCCGAGAGCGATGAGGATGTGAGGCGGGGGTTAGCCGAAGACGCTAACCACGTAGCCGTAAGGTAACCCTAACCCTAACCCTAACCCACTATTCACTATTATTGTCAGTAAAGTTGAGTTACAGCCCTGACTGAAGTGTTGATGTCGAATGCTGGAAAATAATAACACTTCTACTTTTGTTAAAAAGTTACTCAAACGGGAGCAAATAGTGCATCGGGGACTATTTGCAGATGAATCCACATTTGGTGCTTTTAGTGAGTATTTGTGGTAGTTATCAGGCTTTTCTACACACACACACACACACACACACACACACAGTACTGGTTAGCAGATACATTCACTGCTGCTTTGAGTCGTATAAGTTGTTGATCCTGAAGAAGTTGGTCGTGCGGTTGTACAAACGTCTCACCTGGATGATAATCAGCAAGTTTAAAAATAGACCGAGAGACAGAATGATAGATGGAGACGCAGAGAGATGAAAAGAAAGTTTAGTGATTGCCAGACACTGATGAGCCCTCATCAATCACACACACACACACACACACACGCACACACACACACACACACACACACACACACACACACACACACACACACACACACACTGTGGCTCCTTACCTGCCTGATGAGACAGAATAATGAACCCTCAAATAAAGATGGAGGCTGTGAACTTACAGCAGTCACATATTAGTTCTGTGTGTGTGTACGTGTGTGTGTGCGTGTGTGTGTACGTGTGTGTGTGCGTGTGCGTGTGCGTGTGTACGTGTGTGTGTGTGAGTGTGTGTGTGAGTGTGTGTTAGGGTTAGTCTCGCAGCATCGTCACTTAACTCAGACTCTTTAACATTTGTTTGGTCGATTCAGGAAGTCGTTGGCGTCATTGTTGCTCTAGCTTACTGTTTCCCAACCTAGGTGTGGGGACCCCCGCTCGGGGTCGCCAAAGCTTTCCTCGGGGTCGAGAGGCATTATTCATGTTCAGGGGTTTCAGAAAAATGTTCTATTTACATATAAAATCAATGAAACAACAACAAAGATTGTTGAATTAAAAACAACCCTAAAGGCACAAATATATAAAACATTATAAATATATTTTAATAGTGCACATTGACACACTCACACACACACACACACACACACACACACACACTCACACATACTCACACACACACTCGCACACTAACACACACACACACACACACACACACACACTCACACACACACACACACACACACACACACACACACACACTCACACACACACTCGCACACTAACACACACACGCACACACACACACACACACACACACACACACACTCACACACACACTCACACACACACACACACACACACACACACACACACACACTCACACACACTCGCACACTAACACACACACACTTCCACCAAGTGCCACAAAAATCATGCCGGTACTTTTTCCGCTATCCTGCTGACAGACGGACAAACGAGCCGAAAACAAAAATTGTTTGTGAGGCGATAAAACACCGACAGATGGAAACAAAGGGAGGAAGTTCTCCTTCTTGAATTATCTACATGTTCACTCCTGTGGGCTTGTTGCTCTGTTCCAAAGCTTTAATCAGCAGCGGTACAATTAACGCTTGTACTGAGCAAACAAACCTAATCCGCTGTTTATCCTCTGCTGCTTATTAATGTGGGAGTAATACTGCGTGGCCTCTGCTGTGTTTGTATTCATATCTCATTACTCGACTCCATCAAACTCTGACGAGTAACGAGGCCCGCACGCAAATATTACCCGCTAAAGATTTAAGGAGTTTAGTTTAAGTCCAATTATGAGTTCATGACTTTGTTTATTCGCATACAGAAAAGTGATGCTACAGTTTTACCTGCAGCTTTACAGACGTGTTGCATCACCTTGTTTCCCCTCATGAAGCTGTGAGTTCACACTGAGGGAGCTAGTGTTGGAGTGTCATGTGGCAGGTTGCCACTGATAAAGTTTACAGTCAGGATCATGAATCGTGACAGCGCCTGCTGACCTGGTCCTGCTGGACACCGGGAAGCCTTATTGACATTTTCCTGGATTCATCCAAACTTTCTATTTCTTTTTTTTTTTCCAACACAACATAATTTCTGTCAAATGTTGTATTTGTACTATGTTGTTTATCCTGTACACACGACATCTATTGCACGTCTGTCCGTCCTGGGAGAGGGATCCCTCCTCAGTTGCTCTCCCTGAGGTTTCTTCCATTTTTTCCCCTTTAATTTTGGGGTTTCTTTTAGGAAGTTTTTCCTTGTGCGATGCGAGGGTCTAAGGACAGAGGGTCTAAGGACAGAGGATGTCGTAACCTGTACAGTCTGTAAAGCACACTGAGACAAATGTATAATTTGTGATATTGGGCTATACAAATAAATTTGATTTGATTTGATTTGATGATGAGCCCAAGATTCAAGTTCACAGGAGGACAGTTTCATTTCATCTGAATGATGTACAGGAAGTGATGTCGGCACTCAGTCTCAGTTTTGTTTTTACTGAGTCACAATAAGGACTCTTGTTACACATGTGTTTAAAGAAGTCAGGAGAACCGATACTTCGGTACCAGGTCGATACCAAAATATGAAAACGTGACGGGACTTCTTTACAGCATCACAGGTCGCGTAGCGCCCGGTACTACCGCCAGGGCTCGGGACTAACGGCGTCCCGTAGTCCCGTAGTCCCGTAGTCCCGTAGTCCCGTAGTCCCGTAGAAAATGTGTTTGGGACGCAGTAAACTCTCTAGTGACGCGTTGTGAACATGTGAACAACAAGTCTGTGTTGAAATCAGCAGGAGAGCTAGCTAACGTTAGCTGTTAGCTGCTAGCAGCCGATGGTTTGCATAGAGTTGCACTATGGTGCGTTCAAGCTCTATTTAGTACAAATGTGTATTTGGTTGAAGGTACTTTATAACGTTATCATGATGTGTTCAAATGTAATCTTGTAAAATGTAGTTTGTGGTGAGAAACTTGAATAAATCCAGATGTTTGCAGATGATTTCACAGCAGTTTAACTTCCTGACAGAAACCAGTCTGAAGTAATAAAGGATGTTGGAGTACACGGGAGTCATTGTTTGTTTTTCACCGTGGTATTGAATTGGGCATCGAGAATCGTCACTGGTATCGTGACGTCTCCATTTATAACAGAGCGATTTCACAAGTTAATTTCAGTGGAACCAGTGTCACCAGCAGCGTCCAGCTTTAGTGAAATTTGGCAGGAATTTGCGACATTAATTACAAACTGACCTGTGAGAGTTCACATCGGGGGAATACATCACATCCGGTCGTCCTTCCCGAGCCGAGTATTTCTCAGACTTAAGCTCGATTTAAGTGCAGAATAATCGTAACTGGCAGGTAATCGACCTGGTTCTCAGAAACCCTTCATATCTCTGTAAAGCAAAAGCATTTCCTCTGTTTCTTTAGACGCCCAATTGCTTTTAAATGTCTCTTCCTTTTATTGCCTTTTTAATACTTTGTGAGCCTGTTTCCTGTTTGATGAATCCCATTATACCGACATACAGGACCTCATTTCCCAACAGGCATCACTCAGGTTTCTGCAGAGACTCGGTTTGTGATCTGAACCCTTCAAACCCTCGATTTCTATCTTTGTTTACAAGTCCCATTGTATCGGATCACTGCCTTCATGTGGCGAGACTTTTTATAACCGAAGAAGTTTCACATAATGAAATGTGGTTTGTATTTGTTGCCCACAGAACACAGATGTGTCTGAACATGTTGTCACGTTACTGGAGTTTCTAACTTGAAAATATCGATATTTGTTAACATTTTGAATACGACAAAGAAACAAATGACTCAACATTGAGGGCATAAAGTTTTATTAAAAGATAAATATAACGATGCTTTAGCATGAGAATGATATATATGTAAATATTAGCAACAATGAAATTTTCTTTCTGGAGGTAAAGTCGTCCACACGAGGAAAAGAGTCTTACGTTCAAAAGGAAATAAAGTGCAAATCAAAAGTTCAATCCAACGCTTTCTCAAGTAAAAAACAGTAATTTAACAAAAATAAAAAGTATCGGAATCATCAATTATTATCGCATTTATTGAAAACATATATAAAAAACGTTTATTAAAGAAGATGTTTCCTCTGGTGTCGTATTATAATCCCTTCTGTCTTAACCTTCTTTATGATCCGGCTCGTCTGCTAATGGAACTCAGATGGTCGATTTCTTCTCGTGCGTTTACTGGATTACATTAAGTTTTTGATCTCCTTTAAACACAGGGGTGGGGAACTTCCGGCCTCCGGGCCGTATATGGCCCACGAGACCATTTGATCCGGCCCTCAACGTAATTCACAAATGCACGCAAAAACATCCACTAGAAAAAAAAACTAGACGGCAATAGAATAAATCGAGCGTTTTTCCTGATCAAGGTCAGGGTCTTTGAACACAACATGAGCGGAACGTGTCATCACGTGGTCACATCATGTCAAAAAACTTCAATATTAAACGAGTCATTGACATCAGTGAACGCAGCGTGGTGAGTGTAAACAAGAGAAAGCTGGATGCAGAATATCGCACTTTACAGGAGAAATGGACGAACGATCATTTCTTTGTGGAAGTTAAAGGCCAGTGAGTCGAGTTTGTGTGTAGTTGTAATTGTAGACTACTTTGTGTTGAAAGCGTCTTTGGGTTATCTTTGGGAATGGGTTATGAGTTCAATAATTAGTATGGCCCTCGAAGGATGTTGTAAAAAAAATGGCCCTTGATAGGAAAAAGGTTCCCCCCCTGCATTAAGTTCTTGATCTCCTTTAAACACAAGCTCAAACGATGTCGACGCTTTCAACAACATCTCGCTACCTTTGCATTAAAAATGATATTTTTTCCTGCAGAATATTTCAGCTGCTCAGGTTCAGATGAAGGATTGTGTGACTCTGATGCTGTCCAGGAATATAAAGCGGTTTATTTCAACACTGACATGGTGAAAGTACCTCGCGTCTGTATTCTCCTGCTTTACTTCCAGTCCCTGCTGTATTAGTGCTGCTGTGTTTAACCCGGCGCTTATATGGCAGGAAAACACCGGGAAGCAATTATACAGAATAAACCCGACTGGCCCTGTGATAATTACTCTGCTTCAGGACTCGAGGCCGAGGCTGTGTGATCGAGCAGCCAGAGGAGTTTACAAATCTCCTTCAGCATCAACTCTTTGTTCCACAGAACATCACCTGCAGTGAGCGTCTTCTGTGTCTTCTGTGTCCCTGTGTGTGCAGGACGTGCATCATGTGTCTCCGTCATCACATGTTGGAGCAGGTTTATTATGTGTGAGAACTACATCTCCTCTAATCCTGCACTGATCTGCATTAAAGCCCCCCCCACAAACTGAAATATTGACGACACACTTTTTTTGTGTGTTTTTTTGCACTTAAAATAATTGTGTCTCATTTTGGGAGTTGCAGGCTCGGTGAGGGAAGCGGCCCCGAGGTGTTGCGATATGAAACATAGATGCACATTAGCTAATGTGGCTAATATGAATTTAAACATGGCCGCCGGCGGAGCAGCTCATCCCCGGAGAAGGTGAAACATGCACAGCACACTACCTGCTCTGTTGTTCTGCATTATTATCTCCACAAGCTTGATTTGGAAATCAATTTGCTGGGACTTCCTGTCTTTATGTCTTTACAGCTGCAGCTCTGCGTCTCGTGCTCCTGAATGCATCCCTCCCTTCAAGCTTTCATCAGGCGACAATACTGACATGTATATTTCACTTTGTGTCACTCAGGATGCAGGCGTGTGCACGGCGTTCTGTGACAGGATGTGTATGTGTGTTGATTAGCATTCGGCCCCTCCGGGATCCTCGTATCTGTAGTTTAGTTTTCTGGTTCAACAGGAGGTGAAGTGTTTTCTGTAGAAGCTTAAACGTTATTGAGATTCTTGGAGGACTTCAAACTCTGCACCTGCTGCTGCGGGAGATCCCGCAGTAGAAGAAGAGTTTCAAACAGCTCTCGATAAGTAACAGTGGTTCATTTTAATCTCAGTGAAAGTGCAAACAAATCAAAAGTATAAGTAGTGCAGCAGAAATAACCCTGTTAGTGTTTATTATATATATATATATATATATATATATATATATATATATATATCGTATTATTACTGCATCACACAGGACATGCAGAAGTTCTCTCTACACATGTTAATATCATATTAGAGGTGTGTGTCAGCGGTACTCAAGGTCACGCTCTCTTTGAGGACAGCAGCTGTTCTCATGTCCTTGTTGTTGGTTTCGTCCACAGAAAAGTTTGAAGCCGTCACAACATTTCAGCGAGCGGACGTTTCTGTGAGCGGCTGCGTCGGCAGCATGTGATGCTATTTGTCCCGAAGTGTGAGAGGCGGAGAGGGCGGGAAGACTTCTCACGGCGGACAGCGGCTGTCACAAGACATAAGACAAAGGGACTTTGTGTGCAGAGAGAGAAGAAGAAGAAACTGCAAGCGAGGCTCGTTTCTGACGTGTGTGTGTGTAGGTGTGTGTGTGTGTGTAGGTGTGTGTGTGTGTGTGTGTGTAGGTGTGTGTGTGGTGTGTGTGTGTGTGTGTGTGTGCGTGTGTGTGCGTGTGTGTGTGTGTGTGTGTGTGTAGGTATATGTGTGTGTGTGTGTGTAGGTATATGTGTGTGTGTGTAGGTGTGTGTGTGTGTGTGTGTGTAGGTGTGTGTGTGCGTGTGTGTGCGTGTGTGTGTGTGTGTGTGTGTGTGTAGGTATATGTGTGTGTGTGTGTGTAGGTATATGTGTGTGTGTGTGTGTGTGTGTGTTGAGAAGGAGGAAAACATTAATGTTCTTAAAGCTGACGTCTTTAAATGTCTTGTTTTGTCACTTTAACTTGATATAAATCTGAATCTCTATGTTTCAGGCTGAACATGAATCTTTCTGTTGATCCACTGAATCCTCTGTGTGTGTGTGTGTGTGTGTGTGTGTGTGTGTGTGTGCGTGTGTGTGCGTGTGTGTGTGTGTGTGTGTGTGTGTGTGTGTGTGTGTGTGAAGCAGCTGGTGTTG
>NC_041373.1:20544614-20554614 GCF_900634415.1 Cottoperca gobio | reverse complement strand
TTAGCCTGCAGCTGAGGGGTCACAATACGCCGCACGCCCCCCAGTCTGCTACGTCAGATTCAGAGAAGTGAACACACAAACGTGGAGACATTTTGAAACACGGGTCTTCAACAGGAGGTCCGTGACCCTGTGGGGGTCCTCAGACTCACCTCAGGACACACACACACACACACACACACACACACACACACACACACAATTCCAGTTTCGATGTGGAAGATTAATAAATGTATTTGTGGTTGAAGGTAGAAAACTCTGAGAAGTTTCTCACTAACTCATAATAATAATAATTAATAATTAGATAAGTCGCAGTTCAGCGCAGTCGACTGACTGTGCAGCGCTGCACAAACTGTCCTTTAGAGGAAGTGATGTCACATCACAGCACGCGGAGGTCTGAGGGTTACAAACAGTGAAGAGGTGGAAACACCGTCCTGGCCAAAGGTCTTCATCAGAGGAAGAGGAGGGGATAAGTGAGGAGACAAATGGAGCCGAGCGACGAGGTGACAGTATGAGGTTACACTGAGACACAGGAGCGGCAGAAACATGGAGGAGCTGTCAGTTGGAGATGAGTCAGGGCGAGAAGGTCAGCACTCTCCGACAGGAGGAAGAGGAGGAGGAAGAGGAGGCTGTCGGGTTGAGCCGCAGCTCAAAGTGAGAAGAGAAAAAGGAAGTGAGGATTTGAAGAGATGTGATGGAGAAAGTGGAGAAGAAATGAGAATTTGTGGCTTCGGGTGATAAAATCCTCCAGAGGATTTATTATCGCTGCAGCCTGATGATCGTGATGATCGTGATGATCGTGATGATCCTGATGATCCTGATGATCGTGATGATCGTGATGATCGTGATGATCTGATGATCCTGATGATCCTGATGATCCTGATGATCATGATGATCCTGATGATCCTGATGATCCTGATGATCCTGATGATCATGATGATCCTGATGATCGTGATGATCGTGATGATCGTGATGATCGTGATGATCGTGATGATCACGATGATCCTGATGATCGTGATGATCCTGATGATCCTGATGATCCTGATGATCCTGATGATCCTGATGATCCTGATGAAATCTAAAACGTGGAGGAGAAGAAACGTGAAGGAGGAGAAGGTCATCAGCAGAGCGCTGACTTTAAACTTCAATGTTTTGAATCCAGTTAATCATCGTTTGGAGATTCATCTCGTCTCGTTTCCCAATTAGTGCTGAAAGTGCCGCCGAGAGAGAAGACTGAGTAATTAAAATTCTTTCTTTCTTCGGCGGCCATGTTGGCAGGTCACCAACCAGCGGGCCTGTTGCACCACGCGCTTCCTGCCGGGCCGAAGTGTCAGGTGGCTCCTTAATTAACGTAGCAGTCAGCTGGCGGGTCGCCAAACATCTCAGTGCTGTGAGAGAATCTGCAGAACAAGTGAAGGAGGAGAAACGATTTATCTTTATCAGAAGAACGTGAAAGTGACATACGTGTTCCGTCTGCACGAGAGACGCGAAGTCAGAAATACGTGAGGTGAAAAAGGAATTGCGATCTTTTCAAACAGCAGACGACTCGATGAGAAAACTAAATCTGTGTTGGACAAATGATGCAGGTTCCTTGTTTGTATACGTCTGGAACCAGCCGTCATGTTCACATAATATAAAACAGAAAGGCGCAGAAAAACATGGCTGACAACTTTTACACAGAAAAGAAAATGTGCATTGTTTTACCTCAGAAATATATTTTGTACATTTTTGTCTGAAAAATAAAGGAATCTTTCCGTCTTGTTTAAAAACAACCCTGAGAAAATAATATCTTGAATTCTAATGAATCGTGAGCTGATACGTTGTTAAGAAATTCTCATATTTTTACTTGAAAAGTGAAAGAAAGAAAAACAAAGTAAAGCAGTTTCTGTGTCTTCGTTCCACCTAAATAATAATAATAATAATAATATAATAATAATAATAATAATAATATAATAATAATAATAATAATAATAATAATAATAATAATATAATAATAATAATAATAATAATAAACCTAAATAATGTTAAATATAGTTTTATAACATTATAACAACAACAACACGAGAATCACACGTTACATCATTAATATTTCTCTCTTCAGAATTACTTTGCTGCATGAATGTAAACAGAGTTATGTCCATAAATACAAAACAAAAACAGCTGTTTTGAAGGAA
This sequence comes from Cottoperca gobio, assembly GCF_900634415.1. NCBI lineage: Eukaryota > Metazoa > Chordata > Actinopteri > Perciformes > Bovichtidae > Cottoperca > Cottoperca gobio. Next base: position 20,552,443 of record NC_041373.1, on the reverse strand, counting down.
GAATAATGACAAAATAGAATAAAACTAAAATAAAAGTTTAAACACACAAATACATTGACATGTATGCAGGACACACACAATGCTGTGTTTGTGTTCATGCACATAAATATGTACAGATTACATTTATTTACATACAAACAAAAAGAGATTCACCACACACACGCACACACACACACACACACACACACACAGACAGACACGCACACACACACACAGACACACACACACACACACACACACACACAGACAGACACACACACACACACACACAGACACACACACACACACACACACACAGACACACACACAGACACACAGTACCACAGACACGCACACACGCACACACACACACACGCACACACACACACACACACACAGACATACACACAGACACACACACACACAGACACACACACACACACAGACACACAGTACCACACACACACACACACACACACACACACACACACACTGTTATGTAATTGTCCTGCGAGGTGTTTGTTTGTTTGTGTGATCAGGAAGCTGCTGCAGAACGATAAAGTTTATTATTATTATTATTATTAATAATATTCATCTCGAGTGACTTGTTGTTTTTCATTCGTCACATTTACGTCCGCTTGCAGAAAAACTCCTTTATTTTACAGCTTATAATTTGGTTTTGCTTTTTAAAGCGTAGGAGGAGCAGATTGAGAGCCGTCCAACACATTACCTCGCGTTAAGAGCTCTGATGTTTCTGCTTCTCTGAGGATTATGAACTGTAATTATTTAAAGTTACTAAAGTTATTATGATTTAAAGTTTGCTTTCAGTCTAATCTGAAAACAAGGAGAAATAAAACCCAAACCATGTGCGTGGATGGAAGAATGTTTGATGTTTTTGGTACTTTGAGTGCGCTGGCCCTTTAAGAAGCTGGTTGCGACTAAATGTTTGTTTTTTTAATTATAACTTCCTTCTTTCTCTCCGTAAAAAAAATACGATCGTGTCATGTTTCAGATTAATTGTTGCAAAATGCTATTCAGCCTCAAATATGCAGATTTTCTGCTGTTCTCTGTTTTATATTAAAGTGACGGAACAAGACATTTAGAGACGTTTAAAGACATCTAGAGACATCTAGAGACATCTAGAAACATTTAGAGACATTTAGAGACATTTAGAGACATTTAGAGACATCTAGAGACATTTTAAGACATCTAGATACATTTAGAGACATCTAGAGACATTTAGAGACATCTAGAGACATTTAAAGACATCTAGAGACATCTAGAGACATCTAGAAACATTTAGAGACATTTAGAGACATTTGGAGACATTTAAAGACATCTAGATACATTTAGAGACATCTAGAGACGTCTAGAGACATTTAGAGACATTTAAAGACATCTAGAGACATCTAGAGACATCTAGATACATCTAGAAACATTTAGAGACATTTAGAGACATTTAGAAACATCTAGAGACATTTAAAGACATCTAAATACATTTAGAGACATCTAGAGACATTTAAAGACATCTAGAAACATTTAGAGACATTTAGAGACATTTAGAGACATCTAGAGACATTTAAAGACATCTAGAGACATTTAGAGACATCTAGAGACATCTAGAGACATTTAGAGTAATCTAGAGACATCTGAAGACATCTAGAGACATTTAAAGACATTTAGAGACATCTAGAGACATTTAAAGACATCTAGATACATTTAGAGACATTTAGAGACATCTAGAGACATTTAAAGACATCTAGAGATATTTAAAGACATCTAGAGACATCTAGAGACATATAGAAACATTTAAAGACATCTAGAGACATTTAGAGACATCTAGAGACATCTAGAAACATTTAAAGACATCTAGAGACATTTAGAGACATATAGAGACATCTAGAAACATTTAAAGACATCTAGAGACATTTAGAGACATCTAGAGACATCTAGAAACATTTAAAGACATCTAAAGACATTTAGAGACATCTAGAGACATTTAGAGACATATAGAAACATCTAGAGACATCTAGAGACATATAGAAACATCTAGAGACATCTAGAGACATCTAGAGACATATAGAAACATCTAGAGACATTTAAAGACATCTAGAGACATCTAGAGACATTTAAAGACATCTAGAGACATCTAGAAACATTTAAAGACATCTAGAGACATTTAGAGACATCTAGAGACATCTAGAAACATTTAAAGACATCTAGAGACATTTAGAGACATCTAGAGACATCTAGAAACATTTAAAGACATCTAGAGACACTTAGAGACATCTAGAGACATTTAGAGACATCTAGAGACATTTAAAGACATCTAGAGACATTTAGAGACATTTAAAGACATCAAGAGACATCTAGAGATATCTAGAGACATTTAAAGACATCTAGAGACTTCTAGAGACATTTAGAGACATCTAAAGACATCTAGAGACATCTAGAGACATCTAGAGACATCTAGAGATGTCTGGAAACATTTAAAGACATATAGAGACATCTAAAGACATCTAAAGACATATAGAGACATCTAGAGATGTCTAGAAACATTTAAAGACATATAGAGACATTTAAAGATATCTAGAGACATCTAGAGACATCTAGAGATATCGAGAGACATCTAGAGACATCTAGAAACATTTAAAGACATCTAAAGACATCTAAAGACATCAAGAGATATCTAGAGACATCTAAAGACATCTAGAGACATCTAAAGACATCTAGAGACATCTAGAGATATCTAGAGACATCTAAAGACATTTAGAGACGTCCAGAGACATTTAGAGACATCTAGAGACATCTAAAGACATCTAGAGACATCTAGAAACATTTAAAGACATCTAGAGACATTTAGAGACATCTAGAGACATCTAGAAACATCTAGAAACATTTAAAGACATCTAGAGACATTTAGAGACATCTAGAAACATTTAAAGACATCTAGAGACATTTAGAGACATTTAGAGACATCTAAAGACATCTAGAGACATCTAGAAACATCTAGAGACATTTAGAGACATCTAAAGACATCTAGAGACATCTAGAGACATTTAGAGACATCTAGAGACATTTAGAGACATCTAGAGACATTTAAAGACATCTAGATACATCTTAAGACATCTAGAGATATCTAGAGACATCTAAAGACATCTAGAGACATCTAAAGACATCTAGAGACATCTAGAGATATCTAGAGACATCTAAAGACATTTAGAGACGTCTAGAGACATCTAGAGATGTCCAGAGACATCTAGAGACATCTAAAGACATCTAGAGATATCTAGAGACATTTAGAGACGTCTAAAGACATCTACAGACATTTAAAGACATCTAGAGACATCTAGAAACATTTAAAGACATCTAGAGACATTTAGAGACATCTAGAGACATTTAAAGACATCTAGAGACATCTAAAAACATTTAAAGACATCTAGAGACATCTAGAGACATCTAGAGACATCTAGAAACATTTAAAGAAATCTAGAGACATTTAGAGACATTTAGAGACATCTAGAAACATTTAAAGACATCTAGAGACATTTAGAGACATCTAGAGACATTTAAAGACATCTAGAGACATCTAAAAACATTTAAAGACATCTAGAGACATCTAGAGACATCTAGAGACATCTAGAAACATTTAAAGAAATCTAGAGACATTTAGAGACATTTAGAGACATCTAGAAACATTTAAAGACATCTAGAGACATTTAGAGACATCTAGAGACATCTAAAGACATCTAGAGACATCTAGAGACATCTAGAGACATTTAGAGACATCTAAAGACATCTAGAGACATCTAGAGACATTTAAAGACATCTAGAGATATCTAGAGATATCTAGAGACATCTAAAGACATCTAGAGACATCTAGAGACATCTAGAGACATTTAGAGACATCTAAAGACATCTAGAGACATCTAGAGACATCTAGAGATGTCTAGAAACATTTAAAGACATATAGAGACATTAAAGACATCTAGAGACATCTAGAGACATCTAGAGACATCTAAAGACATCTAGAGACATCTAGAGACATCTAGAGATGTCTAGAAACATTTAAAGACATATAGAGACATCTAAAGACATCTAGAGACATATAGAGACATCTACAGATGTCTAGAAACATTTAAAGACATATAGAGACATTTACAGATGTCTAGAAACATTTAAAGACATATAGAGACATTTAAAGACATCTAGAGACATCTAGAGACATCTAGAGATATCTAGAGACATCTAGAGACATCTAGAAACATTTAAAGACATCTAGAGACATTTAAAGACATCTAAAGACATCTAAAGACATCTAGAGATATCTAGAGACATCTAAAGACATCTAGAGACATCTAAAGATATCTAGAGACATCTAGAGACGTCTAAAGACATCTAGAGACATTTAAAGACATCTAGAGACATCTAGAAACATTTAAAGACATCTAGAGACATCTAGAAACATTTAAAGACATCTAGAGACATTTAGAGACATCTAGAGACATCTAGAGACATCTAGAAACATTTAAAGACATCTAGAGACATTTAGAGACATCTAGAGACATCTAGAGACATTTAGAGATATCTAGAGACATTTAGAGACATCTAGATACATTTAAAGACATCTAGAGACATCTAGAGACATTTAAAGACATATAGAGACATCTAGAGATATCTAGAGACATCTAAATATATCTAGAGACATCTAGAGACATTTAGAGATATCTAAAGACATCTAGAGACATATAGAGACATCTAGAGATGTCTAGAAACATTTAAAGACATATAGAGACATCTAAAGACATCTAGAGACATATAGAGACATCTAGAGATATCTAGAGACATCTAGAGACATCTCGAAACATTTAAAGACATCTAGAGACATTTAAAGACATTTTAAGACATCTAGAGATATCTAGAGACATCTAAAGACATCTAGAGACATCTAAAGACATCTAGAGACATCTAGAGATATCTAGAGACATCTAAAGACATTTATAGACGTCTAGAGACATCTAAAGATGTCCAGAGACATCTAGAGACATCTAAAGACATCTAGAGATATCTAGAGACATTTAGAGACGTCTAAAGACATCTACAGACATTTAAAGACATCTAGAGACATCTAGAAACATTTAAAGACATCTAGAGACATTTCGAGACATCTAGAGACATTTAAAGACATCTAGAGACATCTAGAGACATCTAGAGACATCTAGAGATGTCTAGAAACATTTAAAGACATATAGAGACATCTAAAGACATCTAGAGACATCTAGAGACATATAGAGATATCTAGAGACATTTAAAGACATCTAAAGACATCTAAAGACATCTAGAGATATCTAGAGACATCTAAAGACATCTAGAGACATCTAAAGACATCTAGAGACATCTAGAGATATCTAGAGACATCTAAAGACATTTAGAGACGTCTAGAGACATCTAGAGATGTCTAGAGACATCTAGAGACATCTAAAGACATCTAGAGATATCTAGAGACATCTAGAGACATCTAGAGACATTAAGAGACGTCTAGAGACATTTAGAGACGTCTAGAGACATCTAAAGACATCTAGAGACATCTAGAGACATTTAGAGACATCTAAAGACATCTAGAGACATCTAGAGACATCTAGAGATGTCTAGAAACATTTAAAGACATATAGAGACATCTAAAGACATCTAGAGACATCTAGAGACATATAAGAATATCTAGAGACATCTAGAGACATCTAGAAACATTTAAAGACATCTAGAGACATTTAAAGACATCTAAAGACATCTAAAGACATCTAGAGATATCTAGAGACATCTAAAGACATCTAGAGACATCTAAAGACATCTAGAGACATCTAAGACATTTAGAGACGTCTAGAGACATCTAGAGATGTCTAGAGACATCTAGAGACATCTAAGACATCTAGAGATATCTAGAGACATCTAGAGACATCTAGAGACATTTAGAGACGTCTAAAGACATCTAGAGACATAGAGATGTTTAGAAACATTTAAAGACATAAAGAGACATTTAAAGACATCTAAAGACATCTAAAGACATCTAGAGATATCTAGAGACATCTAAAGACATCTAGAGACATCTAGAGATATCTAGAGACATCTAAAGACATTTAGAGACGTCTAGAGACATCTAGAGATGTCTAGAGACATCTAAAGACATCTAGAGATATCTAGAGACATTTAGAGACGTCTAAAGACATCTAGAGACATTTAAAGACATATAAAGACATCTAGAAACATTTAAAGACATCTAGAGACATTTAGAGACATCTAGAGACATCTAGAGACATCTAGAAACATTTAAAGACATCTAGAGACATTTAGAGACATTTAGAGGCATCTAGAAACATTTAAAGACATCTAGAGACATTTAGAGACATATAGAGACATTTAGAGACATTTAGAGACCTCTAGAGACATTTAAAGACATCTAGAGACAACTAGAGACATTTAAAGACATCTAGAGACATCTAAAGACATCTAGAGACATCTAGAGACATTTAGAGACATCTAAAGACATCTAGAGACATATAGAGACATCTAGAGATGTCTAGAAACATTTAAAGACATACACAGACATCTAAAGACATCTAGAGACATATAGAGACATATAGAGATATCTAGAGACATGTAGAGACATCTAGAAACATTTAAAGACATCTAGAGACATTTAAAAACAGCTAAAGACATCTAAAGACATCTAAAGATATCTAGAGACATCTAAAGACATCTAGAGACATCTAGAGACATCTAGAGATATCTAGAGACATCTAAAGACATCTAAAGACATCTAGAGACATTTAGAGACATCTAAAGACATCTAGAGACATATAGAGACATCTAGAGATATCTAGAGACATCTAGAGACATCTAGAAACATTTAAAGACATCTAGAGACATTTAAAGACATCTAAAGACATCTAGAGATATCTAGAGACATTTAAAGACATCTAGAGACATCTAAAGACATCTAGAGACATCTAAAGATATATTGAGACATCTAAAGACATTTAGAGACGTCTAGAGACAATTAGAGATGTCTAGAGACATCTAGAGACATCTAAAGACATCTAGAGATATCTAGAGACATTTAGAGACGTCTAAAGACATCTAGAGACATCTAGAAACATTTAAAGACATCTAGAGACATTTAGAGACATTTAGAGACATCTAGAAACATTTAAAGACATCTAGAGACATTTAGAGACATTTAGAGACATCTAGAGACATTTAGAGACATATAGAGACAACTAGAGACATTTAAAGACATCTAGAGACATTTAGAGATATCTAGAGACATCTAAAGACATCTAGAGACATCTAGAGACATTTAGAGACATCTAAAGACATCTAGAGACATCTAGAGACATCTAGAGATGTCTAGAAACATTTAAAGACATCTAGAGACATTTAAAGACATCTAAAGACATCTAAAGACATCTAGAGATATCTAGAGACATCTAAAGACATCTAGAGACATCTAAAGACATCTAGAGACATCTAGAGATATCTAGAGACATCTAAAGACATTTAGAGACGTCTAGAGATATCTAGAGATGTCTAGAAACATTTAAAGACATCTAGAGACATTTAAAGACATCTAAAGACATCTAAAGACATCTAGAGATGTCTAGAGACATCTAAAGACATCTAGAGACATCTAAAGACATCTAGAGACATCTAGAGACATCTAGAGACATCTAAAGACATCTAGAGATATCTAGAGACATCTAGAGATATCTAGAGACATCTAAAGACATCTAGAGACATCTAGAGACATTTAGAGACATCTAAAGACATCTAGAGATGTCTAAAAACATTTAAAG
>NC_041373.1:20514614-20539614 GCF_900634415.1 Cottoperca gobio | reverse complement strand
AAGTATATATATATATATATATATATATATATATATATATATATATAAATATACAGCTTTACTCTTGGTTTTACCAGGTCAGTCAAGTCGACTCGTGTTTATGCGACTCACACCTTCACAATCAAACAGCAACACACACCTGTGACTTCATTTATAAACACGGAGCACATACAAGCAGCTGCGAGTCAAAGAACTTCTGGATATTCTTAATAACTGTTTCCTGCAGGCACCGGACTCTGCACTAGTGTGGATCTCTTCACACACACACTTGACGTGTGTGTGTGTGTGTGTGTGTGTGCGTGTGTGTGTGTGGGTGTATGTGTGTTAAAGCTACAGACAGCAGCATCTACAGTTTATATGTCATCTAACAAGCTTTAGTTATTTAATGCTTTAGTTACATGCTGTTTATTATCAGGTTTATAAATCTGTTCTCAATGTTTTCAACTGATAATAATAATAATAATAATAATGATATATTATTATTATTATTATTATTAGTATTATTATTATTATTAGTAATAATAATAATAATAATATTAATATTATTATTATTGTTAATAATAATAATAATAATAATAATAATAATAATGTAACGCATATGTCCTAGCCTTGAGATGAAGTGTCAGATTGTCGGGGAGGATAATAACACCTGGATGCAGATTTCATGTCAAACTGCCGTTTCATCAGGAGACTAAAGTCTGTTTGTTTGTTACGTCTGGTAAAAGTGAAATCAGGAACTCTGTGACGACAGACGGCGGGACACAGAAGCAGTTTTTATTCGCCTGACGATCCTGCGAACATCGTGTTTCCATCGTTTGCCAGCGATAATCTTTTATTCTTTTTCAAAATAACAAAACTCCTCAATTCATCTTTTCAGGCCGTGCGTCGGAGCTGAAAGATAAATAGTGCAGACAGCTGTGCATGTCAGAACCACTGCGTTCAGCAGGAAACGGGCTGACTGTGTTGTGCATGGCGTCTCCTCACGCGTGTTGCGCTCCGCTGGCGGCGCCGTGCAGCGTGATGTGAGGCTCAGTTGCATCGGCGTGTAAAGAATCTCTGCTTTCAGGATCTGTTGGCTTGGAGGTGGTTTCCTGTGATTGGAAAGTGTAATCCTGGACCGAGACCAGCGCTGCTGTGTTGCTGTGCATGTTGGGTGTTGAGACCGCTGAAGGATTGTTTGGAGGAAAGTCGAGTAGAGAATAAGAATCTTATCTTAAAGGAGCCATAATATTCTCAAGATGTTCACGTTCATATATAAAGCAAAGACAACTAAACTTCATTAATGATCCATTTATTCATCTCTTCTGGTTCAGGTTTTCAAAACGACACAAAAATCAAATATTGCATCTAAACGATTCATAACAGCAGTGATGGAAATGTGCGTGATATTCACACTGTGGCTATCTCCACCCCCGACGTTCATTAGCTCACACAATCAGTATTAGCATATCAATATGAGTCAGAGACAAAACACGCTATAAGAAGGTAATAATAAAGATGCGTCTCCAGTGTCGGGCCTAAGCGTCGAGTTAAGTGACAGCAATTACTCAGATGATCCTCCAAATGTGTGAAACTGGTTTACAAACGAGGCGTTTTCATTTGTCACAGTGAAATGGACTCCAGATGAGCCCGACAGGAGGGGCCACCGGGTCCGTCTGCTGCGCTGACAAACGCTGAATGGGATATAAATGTCAAGTCAAGTGTCCCATTATAATCTATATGTCATATGTCACATATGAGAAGGAAGTGATTGAACATGGAGGCCCGAGGCTCCACTGTCTGCCAGCGACGAGGCACACAGTCAGGAAACCTTTTAAACGGGAAATATGTAATTTTCTGCCACTAGAGGGCTCTCAATCAAAAGTATAACACAAGACGGCATCTAGACTCATGAGAGTTCATCGTGTTAGTCAGATTCTGCTGTTAGGATTCCTACAGCGTCCATCTTTTAGGATATTTTGAAAAATCAGTGTTTGTCCTGTGAACACAGGACGGAGCGGCTATGAGCTAAAGGCTAACAAATGCTCAGCTTGCTTCTACGTTAACGTAAGATCCAGACGTTCAAGAGGTTTTTACCGGGAGCAGAATCCTCCACAGAGGTCTCCTCATCTCCTCTGGTGGTTCAGCAGCGGTGCATCATGGGGGTTCTTCGCTCCTCTGATTCAAAGGTTAAACATCAGAGTTTCTCCTGCACGCTGTTCAACTTGTTTCTCTGAGAACTTAAGATCCAGACGTTCAGGACTAAAATCCTTCATCCTTCAAATATAGAGTTAAAAACACCAATATGTGAAAACTTACTACATATACAACACAGGACTGATGACACCATGACAGGAGAGAGAGGAAACGTTACCTTCAGGGACATTACACATTTCTCTGTCTCACTACATATACAACACAGGACTGATGACACCATGACAGGAGAGAGGAAACGTTACCTTCAGGAACATTACACATGTCTCTGTCTCACTACATATACAACACAGGACTGATGACACCATGACAGGAGAGAGAGGAAACGTTACCTTCAGGAACATTACACATGTCTCTGTCTCACTACATATACAACACAGGACTGATGACACCATGACAGGAGAGAGAGGAAACGTTACCTTCAGGAACATTACACATGTCTCTGTCTCACTACATATACAACACAGGACTGATGACACCATGACAGGAGAGAGAGGAAACGTTACCTTCAGGGACATTACACATTTCTCTGTCTCACTACATATACAACACAGGACTGATGACACCATGACAGGAGAGAGAAAACGTTACCTTCAGGAACATTACACATGTCTCTGTCTCACTACATATACAACACAGGACTGATGACACCATGACAGGAGAGAGAGGAAACGTTACCTTCAGGGACATTACACATGTCTCTGTCTCACTACATATACAACACAGGACTGATGACACCATGACAGGAGAGAGAGGAAACGTTACCTTCAGGGACATTACACATTTCTCTGTCTCACTACATATACAACACAGGACTGATGACACCATGACAGGAGAGAGAGGAAACGTTACCTTCAGGGACATTACACATTTCTCTGTCTCACTACATATACAACACAGGACTGATGACACCATGACAGGAGAGAGAGGAAACGTTACCTTCAGGAACATTACACATTTCTCTGTCTCACTACATATACAACACAGGACTGATGACACCATGATAGGAGAGAGAGGAAACGTTACCTTCAGGAACATTACACATTTCTCTGTCTCACTACATATACAACACAGGACTGATGACGCCATGACAGGAGAGAGAGGAAACGTTACCTTCAGGGACATTACACATTTCTCTGTCTCACTACATATACAACACAGGACTGATGACACCATGACAGGAGAGAGGAAACGTTACCTTCAGGGACATTACACATTTCTCTGTCTCACTACATATACAACACAGGACTGATGACACCATGACAGGAGAGAGAGGAAACGTTACCTTCAGGAACATTACACATTTCTCTGTCTCACTACATATACAACACAGGACTGATGACACCATGACAGGAGAGAGAGGAAACGTTACCTTCAGGGACATTACACATGTCTCTGTCTCACTACATATACAACACAGGACTGATGACACCATGACAGGAGAGAGAGGAAACGTTACCTTCAGGAACATTACACATTTCTCTGTCTCACTACATATACAACACAGGACTGATGACACCATGATAGGAGAGAGAGGAAACGTTACCTTCAGGAACATTACACATTTCTCTGTCTCACTACATATACAACACAGGACTGATGACACCATGATAGGAGAGAGAGGAAACGTTACCTTCAGGAACATTACACATTTCTCTGTCTCACTACATATACAACACAGGACCAAAGACACCATGACATTTGTCTGCATTGCGTCAGGTTTCTCCTCCTGGTCCATTATATAAAGTTGGCGTGAACATGATGAACCTGCAGGTGGGAAAGTCTTGCAGTTCCTCAGCTTCTCTCGCTCGCTGCTTCGGCCCGTGCAGCCAGCAGCAGCAGGGATCAGACGAAGATGAGCGATGAAGGCGGACAGAAAACAAGATGCTGCAAAGTGGACGGAGCGAGAAAAACAAGAGCAGAATGAAGAGGAGGAGACGGAGGCGGTGAGAACATGAAATCACTTCTTCCCTGTTGGAAACCCCCCTCCTGTGTGTGCGTGTGTGTGTGTGTGTGTGTGTGTGTGTGTGTGTGTGTGTGTGTGTGTGTGTGTGTGTGAGCCAAGAAGCATAATTTAGGCCCAAAACTGTCTGTGTTCCTCCAACAACATCTTCAATCAGAGCTGCAAGTGGCTCCATACGTCTCTTCATATCATTTCCAATAAGCATCGTGAGTAATAAGTGTAATTATAAAGCCGTACATGCAGCCACATAATAAACATTCATTTGTAAACTCATTGTGTTGTTCTCAAGTCAAATCTTTGCACGAAGCGATGCACGATAGATACATTATATTATATAATGAGAAATGTGCTTTATTATGTATTATTCTGATAATTAAATTACATTTTCATTGACTTTAAAAGAACAGCATCAACACGCTTCCAAACAGTGGGACGGTATGCACCCCGCCAATAAAAACACGTTTTCTTATTTCTGCAACTATTTAGTCAACTGTGTGTATGAAAGATAAATCCCTGATGGGCTCTCAGAAGACGACCAATACAGAATATATGAGAGATTAAATATGTGTCGGCTGATATTCATATTTTATATAAATACAAACAAATAGTTCTGCTGCATGATGGGAAAGATTTATAACCCGTTTGCCAAGTTGTGACTCCAGAACAAACCGGTATTAACTATAATCTTGATATGTAATAATACATATATGATCATATTTTTCTTGTCGTTCTGCTTTCCTCCCTGAATGTCACACAAATGTTGTTCATTTACCAAAAAGGTGAATTTTGCTTCCAATCTTCTATAAATATCGAGATAATATCGCTGTTGTGAATTATTTTGTGACATATCTCCCTGTCTTTGTATATGATGCATTTAAACATAGACTTGTGCGTGAAAATAAGTTTTATTGTGACGTCTTTATTTAAAAGGAAAACACATTAATCAATACTTCTATAGTTCAGACTCTTAGAGTTTCATCTGTAGTCCTTTGCAGAGACGTTCCAAACCAATGAAGTGATAGATTAATAAATACAAATATCAAAGAATAAGATACGGAAATCCCAACAAAAGCACACAATCAGCATTCTCAGCACAGAGCAACAGGAAGCAGAGAAAACATCAATATTCAGTACGTGCAGCCGAGAAACTGTTTACAGAATATAAAAGAGCCATGCAGAGCAATAACACACGCAGTAAAGACCAGAAGTATTAATCCTGCAGTTATATTCATGTTAAAGAAGAACAGTGTAGATAAATACACCTGATACGAACACTTTCATAGACTTAGGACATACACTATGTCCCCTCCTCTGGTAGTAAGAAGAATATATATGTATATATACTGTATATATATATATACATACATACATATGATTGACACGTATTGTGTATTGTACAGTTCCTATCGTCCCAGGACGTTTGCATCGATGTGAAAGAATCTAACTATAAGATATCTTGTTGAGTGGCCTCTGAGCGAAGAGCTCTCTGGTCAGCAGTGATGCAGCGTTTACGTTTAGGGCTTTTATTGTGAAAGGTAAGAAAGGAAGCTGTGCTGCTGTGGGACAATGTGGGAGTAATAAATACGTAACTACTACGTGTGATTATTTTATTACCTTCGGAAGTGAAGGCACTACTCGAGCGCTGGTTTCTTCTTTGAATCGAGTTTCATTTCCCCGAAGATCGCGACCCAGAATTGCGTAATGAACGCGAGGCTAACAGGGAACCAAGACAAACCTCTTATTCTACAGAGACACACAACCTTTACTTAATATTGATAAGTTAAAGCAAGTTCTCCTTTGTCACTTTAACTTTGTTTGGTGCACAGATGTAGCGTCAAGAAACCCTTAATAATGATTCAGTGTGTTGTTTCTCCCTCATCGTGTGCTTTCCTTGCAGATCTCTTGCAAACAGTCCGGGGAGTTTGCAAAGTCTTTTCTTGCAGGCAGAATATTTTTGGACTCTTGGAATCTTTGGAATCTTACAAAGTGTGTCGGGGATTTATCTTTGAGTAGAACTAATGCTAAGCTTTGCGGCTCAAATCTCATGATAACACACGAGAGACATGGAGTGGGGCTAATAGAGCAGGTTTAATGTGTCCTCCTGGGCTTCACGTCTTCAGTAAGTGCATTGCAAACGTTGATGGCAGGATTTCGCAGCACTTTTAGTGAATCTGCATATTTATGGCGATGGTCGTTTCATGCCCGTGTGGCTTCAGAGTCGGCTCACTCGCTCCTTCACGCGCACGGCTGGGCTACGTTAAAATAACCCTCGGCTTCACGCTGTCCACTGTGTGATTTACACACACTGACCCATCTCCCCGTGGGACGGCGGCCCGGCCTGTAACCATATAATGGTCCATAACCGCCCGGCACAACTGGACTCTCACATTTATATTGGCTTTTATTTCTCCCAGCTGCTGGGAGTAAAGTGAGTAATGAGGTGTTTTATCATGACGGCACAACTCAGCTGCATGGAGGAGGAGGAGGAGGAGGAGGAGGAGGAAAGTGTCGTCAAGCACCAACTAAGTGCTCTGAAAGTTCAGGAGAATAAGAAAAGCAGATAATCTGTGTTGGGTTTGATGCAGCGGAACAAAAGGAGAAAGTTAAAAACAGGGACGCACGTTTAGATCTGGGCGATAATTCAGTACGATCATTTCTCAAACGTTGAGATATCGTGACGCACAATTATGTCGTCTAAATTGAAGCATAGAAAATCTGATGAAACTATTAATCTGAGTCTGTATTTGCATGCATGTGAACATAGTCAGTGTATATACGAGACGAGAGGAAGTCTGTACGGCTTGTTTACCTTCTTACCTTCGATCTTTCTTCCGACTGCAGTTGATTTGACACTAGTATCGGAAATGCCTCCGAAAAACCCTAAAATGCCGGATCAGGTATCGGCGAGTTTGAAGCGATTGGATATCACGTTATCATCATTGATCAGCTTGTTCGCGCTGCACAGGAAGAACATCAATCACAGTTGACTCTTGACTCTTCCAGCATATTTTAAATGCTCATAAACTTTGTTTTTACCCGCCACCATCTCCTCTTGCGAAGAACGCAAGATTCGTTAGATACTTCACGTTTCGCTTAGCAGGAAGCCATCTCGCGAGAAAATATCGGCAGATAAAGACAAAGTGAGCTGAAGCGCAAGCGAGCATCTATTCCTACGTTTATTTAGTTTTTAAGTTGCTGCTGCGCTTTAAAAATATCTTTAAAGGAATTATTTTGTATCTTTAGATTTATTTAAGTTCTGACTTTAAACTAGATGATAAAAGAGTTATGACATTAATTATCTGTGTGTTTCACAAAGAGTAAAGTCCATACAACATAATCACATCACATCCATACAAGGTTAGAAATCTGTTAATAATAAGACTCATATGTTTTGTTTTTAGCGCACTGATCGGTACTCGGAATCGAAGTTCAGGTCTGTCTGTCCGTCATTTAGTTGATCCAGACAGACATTTATTTCTCCGACCGCTCACTGCACCAACAAATCAGATCTTCTGTCCGCCGGCTCGTCAGGCAGCCGTGTAACCATTTATCCAATTCAGCCGTCTCAGAGGGCTGACGGGGAACACGGTGAGTTTAAAGGCAGAGGACAGCTGACATCCTGCACGCCCCGGCGTGTCGCTTTACATTGCTCATCCCGGTGCGTCAGACTAAATCTTCCCCCTAATTGACAGAGCTGAGGATGTTTTCTGCCAGGCGCGTTGATGGCAGGATGCAGCAGAGAGGAAACTGTGAAAGGCACCAGAGAAATGTCTTCGCCCGCACAGGAGAACTGTCAGCGACTCCGTGTGCAGAGTTACTGTCTGTACGGACGTGATGAAGAGATTACACACAATATGTCAGGGGTGTAAAATATTCATCACCTTATATGTTTTCACTCTGTGGTAATGAGCACTGCTGAAGGCGTGTGTAGTTCCTCTAATGGCCACTAGATGGAGACTCAGAGAAAACGTAATCATGCAACCCGTAAATTAAGTAAGAGTAAGTAAGTTATTAAAAATAAATAAAATGATAAAGAAAAACTAATCCCAAATGAAAATAAATAAGACAAGACTTTAGATTTTCTCTGTAACGACAAGTTATATACTGTAAATTATAAAACGGACATGTCAAATCAAGCAATCTGATTGGTTCTTAGCCGTGGTATAATGAGCGTATATCACGGGTAGAATTGTCGTCACTTTTCACAACAAGTCAGTATCCCTCCACGTCTGAGAGAAAGCTGTTAAATTACGTCCGTTAAGAAACAAAGTTCCAAAGCTTTACTATGTAAATAAGAACAGAGTTCCATTTGTTCGGTTGCTTTTATTATAAATAATATCAGCGTGAAATGACAATAATCAAACACGTACTATACAGGCTGAAACACAGACGTGTTTACAGTTCAATCTGGTTCCGGGTTCCGGTCGCGCATGCGCCAATACAAGGGACCGTCCATTTATACAATCCGTATAGTACAATGTTCTCTCCTCTGGAGGAGTGGATCGATCATTTTTAGACCAAATGGAAAAAAAACGAAACGAACAGAACACCGCGCTAGCTGTTAGCGCGCTAGCTGTTAGCACTATGTTTTGTGCAGGCGTCGGGCCGAACCACGCCCCTTAACTGTGATATGATGAGCATATACCACGGCCTGTTGTGAGCTATTGCTTAAATATATATTAATGATACTAATAATAATATATCAGATGGATTAATCAATTACTTTCCTGCACTCACACTCACTACCTTAAAAGTGCATTGAATATTGAATGTTCATTGCACGTTAATATTGAATTGAATACAATGCACGTTTTTCAAATGAAGTTTGGTTGTCAAAAGTACTTTTTGCAATTTTTGAAAGAAGATTTTCTTTTTACGAATCACAGGTCGGGTTATGGTCGACCTGCAACCCAATATTCTCAAGCACAAGATGACGTCATTAAATGTTTTGTTTTGTTTGATCTACAGTCCAAAACAAAGAGATATAAAGTTTACTGTAATGTAAGATTAGCAAAAGCAGCAAATATAGTAAAAGTTAATAGTTTTCTTTATTGATGAAGCAAAATTGCCAAACTCTGGTTTTACCTTCTTATATTTGAGGATTTGTAAAGTGAATATCTTTGAGTTTTGAGCATTCATGTAATCATTGATGTAAACGTCCTGCTGTCATTGACACACCATCAGAAACACATTGTAAACCATATTTCTTTATTAAAGATTAAGAAACTCCAAGCAGCATATTCATAAATAAAATAAGGGTCTCCCTTAGATGGACTGTGACGGACTATATGCTATGACAGTTCATGTTTTCATCTTCTGACACTGGAATTTGAACATAAAGGGGGTGACACATGGAGGAGCCGCCCCAGCACACACACACTTCCTGTCTGCTGACCAATCAAAACGTAAGGTCCTCGCAGTGCGCCCGTCCGTCCGACGTGTTGTGGAGCACAGTGTGAAAAAGCAACGAGAGAACTACTGCCACAGTTAGAAAACATCCACGTACTGCTGAGATGAGTCTGTGATCTGCTTGTCCACACAGGATGAAACACATGGTACAGTTCATGTAATGCAGTTGGAGAATCCGTTTTCACAAAGCAACACAACAGAACATTAGCTTTTTAACCCCCTTTGGCAGAGATGTAATATAGTCATGGTTTTCTGAACAGAGAAAGAAAGAAAAGATCACATGTTGAACATCTGAATCCACAGTTATCACGTTAAAACCTTTCTACGATTTAAAGCACCAGAAGAAGTTTGTTGGTCCGACAGTAGACAGGCTGACTTTATCGCTTTAGGGAACTTTGTCTCAAATCAGTGCAGTTTCACTAAGAACAATTGAATGATTTACGTCCAATGCCAACGCTGGGTGCTAACGCAGGAAGTAGTGTGTTGGTATTCACGACTGTTTCAAACTAATGTTGTGTACCACTAAGATAAAACTGCAATTAAACTGATGTAATTTGGGACAAAGTCAGTTAGCATCATTTAAAATCTTTGACTTTTGATATAAATCACTGTTTTATCAACCATTTACCTTCTGCCTGATAACAAAATGAATTGTAGGAATAAAGCCCTTCATTCTGTAAAGTTAAGGTTGGAATATAAACTCTTCACTGTTAAAGCTGCTGTTCAAACTTTACTGCGACTCACAAAGTCAGAGCTCATTAGGCCCATAAATGCACATTAATTGCACTTATGAAAGCAGAGAAAGGAGGGGTGAAGTGTGTGGTTTTATATATCCTGTTGTCCATAAAGGTTCATCATACAGTATTCCAAACAGAAAAAAACTATCTAGTGTTTAGCAAACATAATCAGATCCCTCTATATTACAAGCAGTTGAGGTATGGCACCTGCAGAATCTCCATCATGAGCCTCTGATTGCACTTTGGATAATGACGCCCTCTGTCATCCCTGCAGGTGATAATGGATCTCATTAGCAATGAATTGTGGGGAACATGAGGCCTCTCACGATCACTCACTCACACTTTCTTACTAAAATAACTGCACTGCTTTGCAGGAGAAGAAACAAAACTGTATTTGACAGTGTTTGACATTAAATTCTCTAGTATAAAAAAGTAAAGACATATCTATATAGCTGATAGTTCTTTCTACAAGACTTTTTTTCTTCAGGTTAAATATAACAAACAAAAAAGGTCGGAGACTGTTGGGCTGCGCTCACAACCGGAGTTTGTCTGATTTGCTTCCCGTATTTGGCCCAGAATTAAAACCCCAAAACCCAAGAGTCCTCTCTGCCGGTCGCTCGGACTAAGAATGTAATGGCCACGAAGTACTGGAAAGGACTCGGATTAGCTAGACAAATATACTTTTAAAAAAACAAAGAAATGTCCAATACACTCTTCTGGCTAAAAGTAAAGAAAGCCTAAAAACATAGATAATATTTGTATATAAAAACTGAGTTGGGTAACAACTCGTGCAGGGTGAAGAATAATCTTAGCATATATAAGCATTGACTATGTTTTTAGAATTTCACCATGAAATAGCCGTCTTATTAAAGGCTTTTACTTTTTGCTAGAGGAGTGCATTGGACCGTTCTTCTTCTTGGAACTGTTCTTAGTTGTGGACGTTTGTGTTGTTGGGACCAGTAGCTTGATGTCATCAAAGACTTTTGGTTTTTACCACGTGTGAAGCCGTCAAGCAAAGGTTTGACAAGTCACAGCTTTCTTCTGGTGCACCATGTTTAGATGCTTCATCGTGACGACAGTCGATGCTAATATGAAAGCAAAAAGAGACTAAATGAATTTAGGACTGATGCTTGTATTTGATTTTTCAGACCACGAGTAGGGATGCGTAACTGCTCCTCAATTGGAACCAGTTTCTCCTCGTCAAAACCGTTTGACGAGGTGAAAGTGATGTAGGAGTACTGATACATTTTGGACAGGTACAATGCTAACGATACCCATCTCTGTCTGAGACTACATATCTTTGTGCAACCGCAAAAGTCAATGCAATTTGGTTCCAACATTTAGGAATCAATGGCGAGAATCGTACAACTCTTTAACTGCTCATTTGGATGAAAGTTGGGATCCAAACTTTGCTTTTATTTCGTCAGCAGTTGTAGTTGGGAATCGGGGAATGTCAATATGCTTGTGATGCTAAAGTAAAAAAAACTCAGCAGATCACCAATCATGAATGTTTCCAACTTCATGGAAATTCCCAACGATTTCTCTCCTCCTCCTTATAAGATGAGTCTCGGACAATAAACCGGTATCTATAAAGCTGTACCAATAATCCATCTCTATCTTTGCAAGAAAGATCTGGACAAAATGAGCAAAGTAACTGCAAGTCAATGCATTTTGGTTCCAAAATGTAGGAATCAAGTTGGGATCCAAGATGAAAACTCTCGAGATCACCAATAACAAATGTTTGTACCAAACTTCATGGGAATCTGTCCAATAATTTTCCGCTTCCACCAAAGTTTCACACATTTCCGTCTCTAGAGAATTCTTTTATTGATGCAGAACCGGTTCATGATGGTCAACCCTCCTGCTCCGTGTCTGTGTCGGTCTTAACTCTCTGCAAACACAACATATTAGAGCAGGAATATATTTGATGCATTGAACGCAGCCTCGTTAAGGGCTGAGGAGCATCGACTTGGGGAGGGGGGGGGTTTGTAGAATCTGTTGTTTGAATCTGAAACACCCTAAGAGAGTATTGATCCTTATTGACTGCACCAGTGCATGTGCAGCATTTATTTCCCCCACAATAATAACAGTGTTGCTGATCAATTTTCAAGTAAAAAGAAAAAGAAACATCGACAACATTTCGCAACGCTTCGGGAGCAGCTCAACAGTCTCCTTCCTCCGTCTCCTGCGTTACCTACTGAGACTCCTCACCTGGACAGTACTGATGCCAAATAAAAAGGTACTATAAAAACAAACCACTCAGCGGTGTGTAAAATATTAACCAGATAAAAATCCATTTGCCCCCCCCCCCCCCCCAATTGTTGAACGATACACCATTTACAGTCAACGTAAGAAAATGAATGTAGACTTTTGATTTGAAAAAACAATGTATATTATATTATTTAATACAAATGAAAAAGAAAGATTTGTGATCATTTTCGTCTGATGCTGAAGATATATATAGGGTTGGTACAGAGGTGCATAACAGTAGGTGTCCAACACTAAAATGTCCCTACAGCGGTGCATCATGGGTAGTTGTTTACATCGATGAGTTGTGGAGAGACATCGTTTAATTTCGGCACTTAGAAAACAATCACAATGAATTTCGCGTCATTGTTTCATATTGAACAAAATTTACAAAGCCATTCAAACAGTCATAACTTTTTCATCAATGTATATTTTTTTTTTATCTCGTTTTGTTGGTTTTTTATAACTCAACTCCAAAAATTGAGAATATTCAAAATACACTTTAACCTCACTTCGTTCTCTTGGTATTTACAGATATGTACAAGAGACAAATTACACCCGCCCACCTCCCCGCTTTTTTAAATTTATTTTTCTTAACAACATCGGCTGAACAGGTAGTGAGATACAAAATTGTTTTACTTTGTACACATGTTTTTTTTTTTTTCTTCTATAATAATTTTCCTCTCGAGATCCCCAACCCGCCTCAAATCCAAAACCGGACCAAAGTCCAGAGAGTGACTTACCCCCTTCCCGTCCCACCCCGTCCCCCCTCCTAGCACTATATGGATGTACTGTGGGTGGCCTCAATGGCTTCGGGTATGGGTCCTGCGGAGACTGCCTGGTAGGACATTGGCATGGGTGTCTTGCCAGGGCTCTGCCGGAAGAGCCCCCCGTTGGGCGCCCTGTGTTTGCACTGCATGGTGCCGCTGAGGCTGGTGCTGCTGAGTGGATGGTGCAGGGGCAACGTGTTGCTGCCAGGGCCCTGGGACAGAGGGTGCGTCCTGCCTAGGGTCCCCCCATGGTGAGGGTGGGGAAGAGGAGGAGGCAGGCCCCCCTCCCCGGGAAGGAAGGTGGTCACAGCGAGGCCCGAGGGCGGGTAGTCCCGCATGGACTCCGGCCCCGGCATCAGAGAGGCCTGGTTGGGCTGCATGCTGCCGATGTCCAGCGCAGAGATCTCGATAGAGGGGCCGGGGATCTGCTTGTGGGCCAAGTCCTCGTCCAAAAGACTGTTCATACGACGATGCACCTGTTCCAGATTCACCTCCTTGTCCTACAAGAGGAGTGGGGGGTGGAAGAGGACAGAGGAGAGACAGGGGGAGGGAGGAGAGGAGGGAGGAGGGACACAGAGGCTGAGATTGGCGATGAGCCGGTTTCTCAGACTGTTTCAGGTCTGCTGGTTCTCAAGCTCTCATTGTTTTGTGGCCTTTGTTTTGAATTGACGGACTGCTGTCACACAGCCTCTAGTTTCTTTTTGTCGCCACAGAAACCAATTTGTATGTGCACCTTGAAATCAAACTTGGCCAGCGAATATTAAAGGTTTGATGTCGGGAGAAAAACAATCCTGGAGCCAAACGGACTGAAGGTGGTTTGTTGTAAAGCTGTTAGAGGCTGCAGCGGTTTCTTTTAGTTTCTCCGAGTGTAACAGGATATCTCAAGGTTTTCATGAATGCATTGGGAGACCTCTGCTGAAGCAATGATTGATTTCTGATTGAATCTGAATCTTGAATTCCTGCTTCTTTTTAGCTCCAAGTATAAAACAGGCAGAACGTGGGTTAAACGAATTCAAGTGAGAAAACCTGGTGTTTCGGTCTAAAAGTAAAGTGAGTTGTTGAGTTTTGTCAGATATTTTTGCCTTTTTTACGCAACTGAACCTTAAAGTATGCTCATCTACGTTTGCCTCGCCCTCTGTGGTGTATTTCTCCGCGCTGCCCTTCAAGCCGGAACACTCTCTGCAGCAGGATCAGAGATTTGGTTCGCTATCAGAACAATTTAATCAAAACATTGGCTGACACTGCATCTCCTGCTGACTGCAGCCATGCATACTTGTTAGGCATTAATAGACACTTGAGTGTTTCCCTGTTGAACCACAGGCCTGCCTCAGTATACTGGGTCACAGGAAGGTAAAGGACAAGGTGTAAAGACAAAGACGGGAGGCGTGACTCGCATATCAAGTGCCTGATCTGAAATCTCTTCACGTCTCTGTGTTTGCTGCTGTGTGAATGAAGCCTGTTGATGTCAGTTATTCGGAGAGAATTTTAAAAACAACCTGCCACTTTACAGCAAACGTACAAAGTCAGTGATGTCCCTGAACGCAGCGTGGCTTGGCTCCAGCATTGGATTCACTTCAACTCAGAGGTACAATGATATTAGTCACAGTAACTCATCACAGTGACACAAGTGATATTCAGAACAATGCACATGACACATTTACACTGTATATTAATACACAAAGATATTCAGTTATGTTGCCAGGATTTTAAATCCCCCCCACCCCGACGCCCACAGATCATTTACAGGAAAGAATTTAGTCGATTTAGATATTTCTTCCGATTTTAAAGTAGTAATCCTTAAGATTTGCATGATTTCAAACGCAATATTATAATATAATAATATAACGTAATATCAAAGTTGTTCTTCCTCTCTTAACTTTCTCACAGAGAAGATGTTTAAGGCGGATTTGTGATCAATAAATGTGTTTCTGGGACCTGTGTTATAATTATTAAACCTTCAGTATCCACCAAATCAACCAGGACTGACATCTTAAGGATTAAAACTTTAAATATTTATTTAATTATTAATTTAAAGACTACATTTTCCTACATTTTGGCAGAGAACATTTTTACAGATTTTTTCATGTATTTCCTAATATAACAGTTATATTTAAAAGCACTATGTTATTGGTATCAGCCTTTTAAAAATGCCACCATGTGCAATGTTAGGCCTTCAGCTGCAGCCCTGATCAGCAGGAAAGCAAATAATGAGTTAGTAGAAATAAAAGGAGTTGTGGTGAGTCTCTGGAAGGCAGACGAGAGGCAGCTATCACAAGCAAAATGATCAAAGTGCCTTTAGCATTATGTCTTTATGTTGAGGTAGAGTGGTGTAGAGAGCACTTCCTGTATAATAGCCTGCACAGAGAGCAGCTTGTGAAAGCACACTCGAGGAAACCTTAGAGTCTCTGTGCATCTCCATCCACTGTGGTGCACTACTGCTAACATCTGTGTGCAGCCTCTGTTCAAACCTTAAAGGAACACATAAACATACAATGTGTTTATCCACGAGGCCCGAGCACGTCTCAGTGATCCCTCTGCAGTCTCCGAGAGCTCCTCTCGAAGCCAATTAAAACATCTCCGTTCAGGTTATTGTTTCACGACTGGCATCTCATTAAAAATATGTTTTCAGTGGCGTCAAACTGGAGGCTAGCCTGAATAAATATATGCCTGGGATTAAAACCTCAGCCGGTCGTTAAAGACAGACTGGAGATGTAAGTGCAGAGGAGGAGAATACCAGGCGTCTGAAAGCCTCCATTAATTTGGAAAACAAACAGCTCTTTTAATGAGTGCTGCCAGTGGGGGGGATTTTAAATCACTCTCCCTCCTGTGACTTTGCAAACACTGCAACTGTTGAGTGGGTTGTGCTCAAGTGATAAGAACACTTTCTGGCTCATTTTACAACAGACTGCCTCTGAGATCAACATCTCTCACTATCAGATGTGTTTGTCTCCGCACAGTGACCTCCTCTGAAGTGGACGTGTTCTCAGCGGTCGGCTCACACGTTAGTGATTGAAGCTAATTATATGGTTAATTGGTGTTTAACTGAAGCTCTGAGAAAATTACAAGTAACAACCTCTATTAATAGCATTACATCGTGATGTGAAGCAGTCCGCTTAACCTTTCTGGCTCAAACCTGCAAAGCTACGGTCTGTACACACAAAGCTAGCTTGTTAGCCTGCTGACCTGCAGCATCATTAAAGCTGCGGTCATGAATTAAATGAAAAGTGCACAGCCATGCGAGCTGTGAGGCATTACTCAGGCACGTCGGTGCTTTGAGCTCAATGCTACCGTTAGCATGCTTACAATGACAATGCTAACGTGTTGATGGTGTAATGTTTACCATGTTCACCATCGTAGCTACTTAGCTGTAAACGCAGAGTGCAGCTGAGGCTGATGGGAAAGTCATTAGTGTTGCAGGTTTTGGTCATAAACCAAAGTGTTGGACGTGGTAGAAGTGGTTTGACATTGCCGTTCCTCGAGACCCGCCGCTAGCTAGCACATCTGCTTCTCTCATTGATTTTCTTAACATGTGTCTGACTCAGGCAGGATATATTAGACACTTACTTTAAACTCAAATCTAAACTGCTGCAGAACTTCACTTTGTAACATGTAGTGTGAATGTTAGTTCAGGAGGTTTGCACAGGTCACATGTAAACTCTCTTATTGGTGTTCTGATTGGTTCAGCCTCCTACATCTCGATGCTTTTGAGACGACTGAGCTTTGTGAGATGTAGCCTCTGCCAGTTATTCAGGTGGCTCTCCACTGTTCTCTTTGTGAGGCTCATTTGCGAGTTAGCAAAGTTGCATTACAAAAGATTTATGTACTTTGGTACTTAAGTTTCTGCTTCCAGAGCAATTCTGCCTCTGAGAGAAATGTCTGCGGTTTGTCTAGTTTGCTCTTTGCACAGATACTTATTTTCCAATTTGAGGATAACACTTGTGCTAGTTTATAAAGGCCTATAAATAATAGTAATTGTTTTATAATAGACATGCATGAAAAGGCACTAAGCTTGTTTGCAGGCTTCTTTGTCATTTCCATCACAGTGTGACCGTTATTCTTTCTGCTCAACACGTCAACAACATGTAAAAGTGACGTCAGCCCTTATGAAATGTGTTCACACAGTTAAAGATGACCAACGGAAACAAAGCAAGGAGAAACAGAAAGGCACTATAAGAACCAGAAGGGTTTCTAATGACGGAGGGGTGCAGTGTTAAAGGTGGAGCAGCCAAGGCCAGGTATCAATTTGAATTATCATTTCGTCTGCAAAGAGCAGAAGTCCAAATTCAAATCAATTGCATTAAAGACCAAGATGTCTGTTTCAGGTCCTGAACCAAATCCATTTGGGCCAGTTCCTTCTTATAGAGCTGAAACGTCTGGTTCTGGAGATAATTCCCTCTTTTTCTGATCTGGACATTTATAATTAGCTTGATTGGTTTTATCGGTGGGAGTTTTGAATGAGAAAATGTCTGATTTAAGTTTTGTTTTTAATTCCAAAAACGCTTCTTTGTTGAGTTTAAAGAGCCACATATAAAGATTATTAAATATTAATGTTTTTAATTAATGTTTAAATGGAGTAAACAAAGCTGAGTTTAGAAATGTAATTCTACTTAAAACCCGCTTTGTTTTTTAATATTTACTGAGAGATTTATTTCCAGAACTCAGGTTTGAGGCACGTTTCTGCTGCGCTGTAGATTTACAATTGAAAAACAAAACAAAGGACCTTGGCGATGGCACAGATGTGTTTTTTGTTGTAGTTTTTATTTTTGATAGTTGTATAGGAGGTCTATTCTGACCTGTATCAATAGCTTCTGCTTCATCCCAGCCTCTCTCTCTGTCTGTCCAAATGTCCCTCCTCCCCTCCGATGAAGCAGTTGTAATGTCATTATATGTCAATGGACCAGAAACCCTTGCCAGTCTGTAATCCTTAGTAACCTGCACGAGATCATAGACAGTCAAGTGTAAATAAAAAGGATAGATGGAGAGAAGGAGAGGAGATAGGTAACACGGGCGTCCACATTGACATATAATTTGCAATAAGACGTGACACAGTGATAGTACCAGGGATTATGGACGGGGATGTTGGAGACAAATCTTATTGCTAAAGGGCGACACACCCAAAGTAAACTGTCTGCTCACACTTTAGTTTATGGATCCACGTCAAAGCTTTGCTTCCACTACGCCCCCCTGTCACATGACACAAACCTGCCTCTGCTGTGTTCGGCACGAGGTGAATGTTGGAGGTAGAAGTGCAGGTCTGAGGTCAGTTCATGTTGCCTTGGTGAGTGCTTGGAGTGTCCCAGGTCCACACTATATACTGTTACTGCACGCTTTACACGTCCTGCAGACGTTCCGACAGTTTGCTCCGTGTTGTGCACAAAGCAACCGGTCTAATGTTTGCACTGACTGTGGAGGCCGTCCTGCACGCTGTTCTCGTGCACAGCCGTAAAAAGAAAACACAGTTTTGCAAAACTTGCAGAAAAGTGACAACAAGGTTGCAGCAACGTGTACAGAAGTTATTTAAAGGGTGCAGCTGCAGGACGTACGTCATGGGGGCCTTTTACATCGCTAGGATGCACGGCTGCATGTAAATGGGAATATTAGTGGAATATTAATTCCCATGAGCATGCAGAACGTTAACGATACTCAATCTACTGCAGAATCTGGCCCGACAGCGGTCCAGGCTTTAACTCGCCCCCGGCCTTCTGGTGCTTCCTGCAGAAGTGTCCGCCGGGCAAGTCGAGTATCTTTGCTGGAAATATGGACTTGTTTTGAATAACGGTAACAGCTGGAACATGTTGTGCATGTAAACACAGTCAGAGCAGGATTTTAAGGGGTCATCGGATTATTTAGTTTTTGGGGATTTGAACTGCCAAAGTCATTTTTTCACACTTTGAAATGGCAGCAAGTAGTTAAATCATATTTGATTTTGAATGTGTTCCGTCCTGATACCTGTAACAGCCTCTCTGTGTGGATCCTCAGGCTTTAACACAACTTTGATTTTCTAACTTTGTAAAAGAAAATGTACCAAAAGGGTTGGGCCCATTGTTACCAGATCCAGAGTCTGTAGACTGGAGTCAGAGTCCACACTGCCAGCGGTGTTCAGGATGTAGTGTGGCACTGGGACACATCTCTGTGCTTTAAATCAGCTGCATGTGGAGGTTTGTTGATGATGAGTTCACTTTGGATTCTGTTAATTGATCTTACAGTTCATTAATATGGATCGGAGTGCATTAATGATTAATTAACTTTGGACCCTGTGAAGGTGTAACTGTTATGTGTTTGCATTCAGGAGGCACTTAGTGAAGCTGCAGTAGCAGCGCTGATGGCGTCGCTGAATGTTAAACGCTGAGCTGTTCAGATGCTCTTTAATAAATGACTCTGTCTGTCGACGTCTCAGAAGGATCTCACAGTGAAACGTCCGAACGTGTGCGGCGCTGATATCTGTCCTGCTAATTATAATCTCTCTTCACAACCCGGGGGTGCAGGAAACTAGCAAAGCCTCACTGTAGGAAATGAGTTTATAACAATAATTCAATAGCGAGCACTTGAATGGCTACATGGCACCGTGGGAATGAATCATTAAAGTCTTGGGGTGCACTCTGATGTTTCAGCAGGGAAACACGCTGAGAGCTGAATCCCGACTTGCTCGGCTAATTCGACAGCGGTTGCCTCGGGGAAAAGATTCCCGAGTGCATCGAGAAGCTGTAGTTTTATGAGCGTATTAGTAAAAGGTAATGGTCAAGTGGAGTGTGCTGTGTGCAAAAACAGATGAGCTCTGGTGTCTGGAGGTTCAGGACGTGGTGGGTGGGGAGCGATGGACGGATAAAAGAAAAAATGGAGGAGGGGTAATAATAAGAGACCAAATTTGATTTCAATGAGTGTCCTGGGCTGATGTGGCACAGAGCACTTCTCCCTACTCTGTCCCCCGGCTCTCCAACACTAACTTCCCTAAACCTCCCTCCTCTACAGCTGGGTGTACTGGAGCTCCACTAAGTCGGGGCTCGCGTCTGCGGCTGGATCCTTAAAGTAGAGTGTGGCAGTGTCTTCCCCCTGCTGGCCCGTCCGCCGCGCCCTGTGCTCGGTCACCTCTTTGGGCTGCTCCTGGCGGCAGCGATTGCTGTTCCACCAAGCCTCCAGCCCGGCCACCAGGCAGGCGAGCAGCAGGCCGGCGGCCAGGATGCAGAAGACGCCGGCGAAGCTGTGCAGCTTGAGGGAGCGGCCGTCGGGGTGAGCGCTGGCGTGGCTATTGAGGTCGCAGCGGCCGGTGCGAGGCCACCACTTCTGCTTCATGATGTCCAGGTCACCTTTCTCCTGCAGCTCCAAGATCCTGAAGAATAAGGAGAAGGAGAAGGAGAAGGAGAAGGAGGAGGAGGAGGAGAAGGAGTAGAAGGAGGAGAAGGAGGAGGAGGAGGAGACGAAGGAGAGAAGGAGAAGAAGGAGATGGAGAAGAGGAAGGAAGAAGGAGAAGAAGAAGGAGAATAAGGAGGAAGGAGAAGAGGAAGGAGAAGAGGAAGGAGAAGAGGAAGGAGAAGGAGGAGAGGAGGAGGAGAAGAAGAAGGAGGTGAAGAAGAAGGAGGAGAAGAAGGAGAAGAAGGAGAAGGTGAAGGAGAACAAGCAGAAGAAGAAGGTGAAGGAGAAGGAGGGTGAAGAAGGAGAAGGAGGAGGAGAAGAGGTGAGGAAGGAGGAAGAGAGAGAAGGAGGAAAAGGTGAAGAGGAGAAGAAGGAGGTAAGAGGAGGCAGAGGTGAAGGAGGAGAAGAGGAGATAATGAGATGAGGAGAGGAGAAGAAGGTGAGGAGGAGGAGAAGGAGAAGGGGAAGAGGAGAAGGGAGCAAGGAGAAGAGGAGAGGAGCAGAGAAGGAGAACAAGGAGACGCCGCAAGGAGAGAAGAAGGACAGAGAAGAGTCCCCCGAAAAGGAGAAGGAGAAAAGAAAGGAGAAGAAGAAGCGAAGAAGCAGAAGAAGGAAGAAGAAGGAGAGAAAGAGAAAGAAGAAAGAAGAAGAAGAAGAAGAAGAAGAAGAAGAAGAAGAAGAAGAGGTGAGTCAAGAGCCACTAAGCACAAACTAAAGTTGAAGCCTCGTCAGCTGTAATCTTCTTATACATAATCAACGATGTGTTCAGAGCTGCAGCTCTTCATATTACAGGGAACAGAATCAAATACAAAAGATTAAAAACAATCGTGTGGAGCATTAATTGTAATCTTGTTTGCCGCCTGAGAAAACAATCAGTCTTTAAGTGTTTTATTTCTCAACGCAGCTGATCATTTGTGTCACAATGAAGATGAATTGATGAATGAAGTGAATATATAAGTATAGATATATATATTAATATATATATTCATATATATATATATATATATATATATATATTCATATATATATATATATATATTCATATAGTATATATATATATATATTAATTATTATATATGTATATATTCTATATTATATATATAATATATATATTCTATTCATATATATATATATATATATTCATATATATATATATATATATTCATATATATATATATTCCTATATATATATTCATATTATATATTCATATATATAGATATATAATATATATATATATTCAATATATATATATTCATATTCATATATATATAGATATATATATACTATTATTAGAGGAAGAGGCAGAGAGAGAGGCAGAGAGAGAGAGAGAGAAGGTGAGAGAGAGAGAGAGGCAGAGAGGCAGAGAGAGAGAGAGAGGCAGAGACGAGAGGAGAGAGCAGAGAGAGAGAGAGGCAGAGAGGAGAGAGAGAGAGAGAGAGAGAGGCAGAGAGAGAGAGAGGCAGAGAGAGAGAGAGGCAGAGAGAGAGAGAGGCAGAGAGAGAGAGAGGCAGAGAGAGAGGGAGAGAGAGAGAGAGAGAGGCAGAGAGAGGCAGAGAGAGAGAGAGAGAGAGAGAGAGAGAGAGAGGCAGAGAGAGGGAGAGAGGGAGATAGCAGAGCGAGAGAGGCAGAGAGAGAGAGAGGCAGAGAGAGAGAGATGCCGAAGAGAGAGGCAGAGAGCAGAGAGGCAGAGCGAGAGAGAGAGGCAGAGAGAGGCAGAGGAGGCAGGAGAGAGAGAGGAGAGGCAGAAGAGAGAGAGAGAGGCAGAGAGAGAGAGAGAGGCAGAGAGAGGAGAGGCAGAGATGCAGAGCGAGAGAGTCAGCATATATATTCAGTAGATGTCAGATATATGCAGATAGTCATAGAGATGCAATTAGAGTCATGGAGTATATATATAGCATATATAGGATAGAGTCATATATATTCATATTCATAGATAGTCATAGTCATATATATATATATATATATATATAATATTATATATATATATATATATATATATACATATATATATATATATATACATACGAACTGAGTGATTGCGGCGACGTTCCAGGAATAAAATCACAAAACCAAATCTATGGGTGGAAGATCTTCCAGGTTGTAACTCATGTTCAGCGCTGCTGTGCGTTGACTCTCGGAGTTACTTTAGCAGTTCATTCAAAGTCTACATTCTCACTATCAATAGCACCAAATTGAATTGTTGTCTTTGTGAAACTACTGACCTGTGAAATAAAGCATCAGCACTATTTACAGTGTTTCCTGGGAATCATCCAAACAACTGAAGCGTTCTGCTCGGCCGGACGGCAGCAGCGGAAATAAGCTTCTGAGAATGAACCTCGGAAACAGCCGTCACAGAACAATGAGCACGAGGTCCAAGTGTGAGAACGCCAACAACTTACATCTACTTCAGAAAGAAGTCTGTGTCTGTGAAGCTTCCAAGTCTTCTGTTTACACACAGAAACTTATGTACGAACGACATCAGTAAACATCTCATCCACGATGAGCTTGGAGGACATTTATCTGGAAGACGATGTCCTTGTTCTGCAGAGCTGCAGAAACACTTGAGCGAGGAACAAGTGACGGCAGGTAAGAGAGAGATGAGGGAGAAGGTGGAGGATCTGAGCTGGAGTCAGCGTGCACGGGTTCCATCTTGTTCTCCATGTGTTGAGTAATGAAGTTAATTAAACAAGCGACCACAAAGCACAATCTGCTTTTAGCTGCCGTCGAAAAATCTGAGCTCAATTTTCTGCATTTAATCTGCTAAACTCACCATGAACATGTTGAAGGTCAGCCCCCCCCCATAGTTGTGCAGCACAAATGAGCGGCAGCAGCAACACAGAGGTTATTAATGGCAGGATTATCAAATGGAAACCCAGGACCGAGGTAATGCAGCAGTTCTGGGACTCGGTTTAAAGATAATAGCTTCCGCTGTGAACAGAAGCTCTGCCCTCCACGTAACACCCTGACACGTTATTCCTGCTCGTCCCTGAACGCGGTGCGGCGGGGACGCCTCGGGCCGGTGGACGCCTGCTGAACCGGGCCGCAGCAAAGACTCCATTAATAACTGGAGGCTTTGTCTCCATTCAGCCTCACAAATTAATCCCTGAATAAACACAGAAGTGCTTAATTAAGGAGGGAGTGTGAGGTGCGGGGAGAGGCGACGCCATGGTTGGGAAACGCTCCCCCGGGGCGCACGATGAACACGAGGGGAGCGGAGAAGAAAACTCTTCACACCACGTGGGAAACAGAGACAGTCACGAGCCTGCGCGGTCTGAAGCGTCGCGTTCATAAAGATGTTTGCAAAATGTGGTGAGGAGAGCGAGGGAGCGGACACGCGCCCGGCTGCAGGAGTGAGTGACATGTTGGTGCGGAGTGCGAGGGAGCGGACACGCGCCCGGCTGCAGGAGTGAGTGACATGTTGGTGAGGAGAGCGAGGGAGCGGACACGCGCCCGGCTGCAGGAGTGAGTGACATGTTGGTGAGGAGAGCGAGGGAGCGGACACGCGCCCGGCTGCAGGAGTGAGTGACATGTTGGTGTGGAGAGCGAGGGAGCGGACACGCGCCCGGCTGCAGGAGTGAGTGACATGTTGGTGCGGAGTGCGAGGGAGCGGACACGCGCCCGGCTGCAGGAGTGAGTGACATGTTGGTGAGGAGAGCGAGGGAGCGGACACGCGCCCGGCTGCAGGAGTGAGTGACATGTTGGTGTGGAGAGCGAGGGAGCGGACACGCGCCCGGCTGCAGGAGTGAGTGACATGTTGGTGCGGAGTGCGAGGGAGCGGACACGCGCCCGGCTGCAGGAGTGAGTGACATGTTGGTGTGGAGAGCGAGGGAGCGGACACGCGCCCGGCTGCAGGAGTGAGTGACATGTTGGTGTGGAGAGCGAGGGAGCGGACACGCGCCCGGCTGCAGGAGTGAGTGACATGTTGGTGTGGAAAGCTCGGCTCTGCTCACACCGTCCTTTGTGTTCACATCTCCATTAGCTGTCGGGCTCCAACCGCAGCGTCGCGACTTGTGTTTATCCTCCCCACAGAAAGTCACACGCTGGTTTGTGAGCACGTGCGGCCGACATCACGCTGTGAGCAGCTGTATGATATCTGCCCCCCCCCCCCCCCCCCCGCTGCGTTTTGCTCCACTCACCATATCCCAGAGACACCCGAGAGGCCCGGTGCAGCACCGGAGAGGCCCGGTCGGAGAGGCCCGGTGCAGCACCGGAGAGGCCCGGTCGGAGAGGCCCGGTGCAGCACCGGAGAGGCCCGGTCGGAGAGGCCCGGTGCAGCACCGGAGAGGCCCGGTCGGAGAGGCCCGGTGCAGCACCGGGGAGAGGCCCGGTA